>NW_027494137.1:0-115350 GCF_021521415.1 Bidens hawaiensis | reverse complement strand
GAAATGCAAGAGGAGTTGCTCAATTTAGAGATCTACAAGTTTGGGAACTTGTAGACAGGCCAAGAAACAGACATGCAATTGGAAAAAAAATGGGTGTTCAGAAACAAGAAGAAGGGATTGACTACAAAAAGAAAGGATTGACTTTGAGGAGGTCTTTGCACCAGTTGCAAGACTTTGAAGCTATAAGAATCTTCTTAGCCTATGCTGCCTCAAAGAATATCAGGGTATTCCAACTTGATGTCAAATCTGCATTCCTAAATGGAAAGATAGAAGAGGAGGTGTATGTTTCTCAATCACCAGGTTTTTGAGGATCCTATCTATCCTAACAGGGTGTATAAATTGAACAAAAGCCTTGTATGGACTGCATTAGGCTCCTAGAGCTTGGTATGATGAACTGTCAACTCACCTACTTGAAAATGATTTCCAAAGGGGAGCTATTGACAAGACCCTCTTTTACAAGAAGAAAGGAAGAGATTTGCTCTTATTACAAGTCTATGTGGATGACATTATATTTGGGTCAACCAATGAAAAGATGTTTATGGAGTTTGAAGAGGTGATGAAAATCCAAGTATAGCATGAGTTCAATGGGAGAAAATGAACTTTTTTTCCTTGGCTTACAAGGTCAGCAAAAGGCTGATGGGATAATTCATTTACCAGTCTAAGTATGTACAAGACATTATTGATAAATTCAAGTGCAATGATTTGAAGACAACTTCAACTCCTATGGATTCAAAAGAAAAGATGGTAGCTGATGAAAAGGGGGAGCCAGTGGATGAGCATGAATACAGAGCAAAAATTGGATCACTGATGTCTTTAACTGCTTCAAGGCCTGATATCATGTTTGCAGTATGTGTTTGTGCTAGATTTCAGTCAAGCCCTAAGTCTCTCACATGAATGCTGTCAAGAGGATCTTTAGATATTTGAAGGGAGGACCTGAATTGGGAATTTGGTATCCAAAGAACCTGTCTTTTGATCTAATAGCCTACACAGACAGTGACTATGATGGCTGCAATATAAGCAGGAAGTCAACTTCAGGAGGATGTCAATTTTTGGGTGACAGATTGGTGTCATGGAAATGCAAGAAGCAGACAACTGTCTCAATCTCAACTGCAGAAGCTGAATACATTGTTGCATCTGCCTGCTGTGCACAAGTCCTCTGGATCCAAAATCAGATGCTGGACTATGGTTTGAACTTTCTAAAACACCCCTAATTATATTGATAACACTGCTGCATCTTTTATTGTTAAGAATCATGTGAAACATTCCAAAACCAAGCACACTGAACATCAGACATCACTTCATAAGAGATTGTAGTGAAAAGGTTTTAATTGAAGTAACCAGAGTTGATACAAGTGAGAAGTTGGCTGACATATTCACAAAACAACTTGATAGAACCAGGATCAACTTTCTTCTGAAAGCCCTGGGAATAATCAACTCTGATGAAGTATGATTTATGATGTGTACTTGACAGTGCAAACTGACTATCTTTTCAAAGTTTTGTTGAATGTTGTCTGTGTGTATGTGATTGAATATGATTTTTTTTATGTTAACTGATATGTGCTTTATTTGACTATGTGTGCAAAATTTGGTATCCTTGATACTTCTGCATGTTTATCAGTTGATGTGTGTTTGTGATGTCATGATGAGTGCTCTTGATTTGAACTACTTGAATGTGTATGCTTATCTGGCATCCTTGGTTAATTGCTTGAATATGTGTGTTTATCTGATCATATGATGTAATTAGGATAGGCTAGACTTTGAATGTTAGTACTGTCTGCTTGTCTTGATGATGTTATGTATGATTAAGATTTAAATATGTTACAGCTGTTTGTGTCAAAATGAGTTTTTTATGTCAAAATTAAATGATCAAATGAATTTTCCAATGAATTTTTGCATAATCACGTTATTTTGGTCAAAACATGAGCAAGTTTTTTTATGGTGCAGAGATATGATAAGACTATTCAGTTCAAGCTTTAAAGAAGCTTAAAAGAATTTTCAATGAAAAGTCTCAAATAGTTATTTTTGCTTAAAAATTATGTCATTCGCCCAGTTGGAAGAACATACACTTGTGTATGTTTTGGTCCTATAATCTGTATGGATTTAAAGGACAGCCATTAACCCGAAAACTGAAAGCATTTGGGGGCAATCATAACTTGTTTTCTATTCCTTCACTTAAAACTATGTCAATAGCTCTAACTTTGAAAGGACATATATTCACATGTTTGTTTGGTCCTGTTGACCACTTGTGGTTAAATAGAATAGCCATTTACCTGACAATTAAGAGAGATTAGGGTGACTGAATATTAAACTGAATTTTTAAACAATGGAAATGATAGTACATTGACTACTTAGCCAATCATATGGATTTAATAGGCTTAAAGGACATTTAGTATAGTCATTAACATGTATGGTTGCTTTCCCATGATGTGAAAAAATCTAAGGTGATATAAACAAAAAGGAACTGCTAAGATTTATGTGGAGTTACTGTAACACCCCGTAACCGCAGCGGAAACGTACACGGGATGCAACAGACACATCTGATATCAACAGCATTGCTTATAAAGAAAATACCACTACATTAATTTATAATATATTACATTGTTGCGAGTTTCATTACTGTCTAGGTGTTACACACATATTTTTACCGATAAGACATTAATAAATTCATTACAAAAACAAAGAGCAGCAAGCTTCCAACAGGTAGCACAGATAGCTAAGCACATATCAATCATTCCAACTTGGGCATACCTAGAAAACATGTAAAGAAAACGGGTCAACTACGAATAGTTGGTGAGTTTCACTAATTTAAATAAACACTGACAAATCATTTTTAATAATCATTTATTAACCATATAATTATGCTGGGAACTAAGTTACCCCAGAAACATTTCCAATAACTTTCTGGGAACTATGTTACCCCAGAACAATAATAACCCCTGGGAACTATGTTACCCCAGAATAATAATAACCCCTGGGAAACTATGTTACCCCAGAACAATAACAACCCCTGGGAACTATGTTACCCCAGAATAATAACAACCCCTGGGAACTATGTTACCCCAGAATAATATAACCCCTGGGAACTATGTTACCCCAGAACAATATAACCCCTGGGAAACTATGTTACCCCAGAAACAATAATAACCCCTGGAAACTATGTTACCCCAGAACAATAATAACCCCTGGGAACTATGTTACCCCAGAACAATAATACATTATAAACATTTTATATATTCTATGCATCAGTCCATATATATATATAAATGTACAAGTATTTCCCATACGATCGGTATGTACTTAAATACTTTAAATAAGACAATGTTTTCCGCCCCGGGAAAATATAATTAAAAACAATTCATTAAAAGGGGCTCGTGAAAACTCACCTTTTTTGGGAGTCGGGGTAATATGAGGAACAGCTACGTGCTGGGATCTGTAATAGGATATCTAAGTCGTTACTATATAATTCCCACAAATTAAATCTATGTAAACTGTACATCGGGGAACACTGATAACCTAGTTAAGGTGATGAAATTATAGCTCGGTTTGACACCCCGTTTGGCCGTGGGGCCCGTTTCGGTATTTCGGTGTCGGGAACGGTAACATCGGGTACAATTACCCAAATCATCCGAATTATTTTCGGATGATTTATTTTTTACTTAATTTACTTAGATTTATGAAATAGTCTATTTTTAGAGTTTTCATGTACCAGTCAGCTCGCTTATGCGAACTTTGCCGGTTTACACGTTTTTAAGCTTTAACTAATTGTTTTTATGTTCATTTTAGCACAAATAATTACCCGTTTAGTCTCGGGTCTTGAAATTTTACTCAAAACTTATTTTGACAGAAAGAAAATTTTATAAAATTTTTCCAGATTTATTTTCCTATATTTGCATTTATTTACCTATTTTTAAATCTCATTAAAAACACTAAAAATATCAAAAAATATCAAAATACTTTAGAAAAAATCCCAAATTTTTCTGGAATGATCCTTGTCATTCTCATAACTCTCTGGAATTTTTCCAGATTTATTTTTTGTAAGTTTACATATATTTATCTATTTTTAAATCTTTATAAAATACTAAATATGTCAAAAAATATCAAAATACTTTAGAAAAATACCAAATTTTTCTGGGATGATCCTTATCATCCTCATAACTTTCTGGAAATTTTCCAGATTTATTTTTGTAACTTTACATACTTTTACATATTTTTAAATCTTTATAAAATACTAAATATGTCAAAAATATCAAAACACTTTAGAAAAATACCAAATTTTTCTGGGATGATCCTTATCATCCTCATAACTTTCTGGAAATTTTCCAGATTTATTTTTGTAACTTTACATATTTTTACATATTTTTAAATCTTTATAAAATACTAAATATGTCAAAAATATCAAAACACTTTAGAAAAATACCAAATTTTTCTGGGATGATCCTTATCATCCTCATAACTTTCTGGAAATTTTCCAGATTTATTTTTGTAACTTTACATATTTTTACATATTTTTAAATCTTTATAAAATACTAAATATGTCAAAAATATCAAAACACTTTAGAAAAATACCAAATTTTTCTGGGATAATCCTTATCATCCTCATAACTTTCTGGAATTTTTCCAGATTTTAAAACTCATATTTCAAGCCTTTTTCACCCAAAACCGAGCTAGAAGCCCTAGAACTCGTTTCACCGAAAAGCCTACTTAGACTTCTCCAATGAACCCGAAATTTTGTGGGTGACTTTTATATGTTATGAAAAGATTATCTGCAATTTTTCAGAATTTTTCATCATGTTTAGCTATTTTTCACTATTTTTGGCCAAAACCGAGCATTAAATTCACCAAATATTCATCTTTTATCCAAAAATTACCAAATTTTCACAGATCTCATATTTTCATGTGTAGATCATCTCTGTGAAATTTCGTGACCCAACTCTAAGTACACAACAATCTGTCCATTTTTCATAAACACACAAAAACCGAACTATCTTGTGTTTTCTAGCTTTAGATCACAAGGATCTCGGTTTCTAGCCTTTGCTAGCCGCTAGATACAACACTTTCAAGCACAACAACACTATACCAAGCAAACTATACCAACAATCAAGCCATCTCTTTCAAAAGGTCGGTTTTTAAGTAAAAACAAAGATTCTAACCGTAAAATTTTATTCTAAACACTTTTAACTAATTACTTGGATCAAGATCCTTTGTATAACTTGTATACATCCTTTGATCACACAAGAACCGGTTCCATCTCGGGTTTTCACCCATATTTCATTTGGAACCTTTTTGTTCTTGCAAAACAACTAAAAATAAGGAAATCAACACCAAAGATCATGTATTATAACATGTTTATACCTTTGTTCTTGGTTAGAGAGGATGGATTTTGGATGATACTTGAAAGTATGAAAGGTTGAGAGAGTTTGGGAGAGTTTGTGTGTGTTTGTATGAAGAAAAAAAAAGAAATGAAAGATAATACCAAAGGGGGGGGTGGCCGGCCCCTTTGTGGTGTGGGGGTGGGTCCCACATCTTCAATAATAGCCACAAAATTGGATTGTGTAATCCGGATAACGTTGTGGATAATCTGGTTCAGTTCGTTTCTCGTTTAAACTCGTAATTCGGCTTGAAACGAGCCTAAAATGGTTGTTTTTCGGGTTAAAATAAAATTTATATAAAACTGATTTAAAAACTTTAAAAACTTAACCCATGACATTAAAACATCATTTTATTAATAGTTACGCATCTTTTACGGCTTGATTGATCGTCTCTTGCTTGGTTTGGTGTTAAAGGTTTCGTTTAGCGTACCGACGTACCATTAAATCGAAATCCTTTTTCTGTGCTATAATTCACCTATCCCGAAGCATTAATACTTTGTAAACAACACTAACCATTATATACTTCGTCTATAATGTAATTCCCGATTCGTTCGGGTTTCAATAACCGATCATTGATTAATTGTAATTCCAATACGATTCACTATATAGTTGAGTATGATCCATACTGTGAACCATATATATTCGTATAAACGTACTATAACTCATATAATCAGTATTAAATGACACGTAAATAGTATATTCCGGCTAGGGTATACCTGGATTTGCCGGAATCGTCACATTCTCCCCCCGTTATAAAAATTTCGTCCTCGAAATTTTACGCGACAACTACTTCCTTTTGAGGAAACAGGTGGGGGTATTTCTTCCGAAATTCGTCCTTTCGTTCCCAAGTAAATTCTGGGCCTCGTTGCGAATTCCATCTAACTTTGACCAACGAGATCTTATTGTGTCTAAGTTGCTTAATCTTACCGTCTACTATTTCGATGGGCTCCTCTACGAAGTTGAGCCTATCACTTATTTGAACACCCTCTAAGGGTAACACCGATGTCTCATCCGCCAGACATCTTTTCAAATTCGACACATGAAACACGTTATGAACTGCACTTAGTTCCTCAGGCAGTTCTAGTCGGTAAGCTACCGGACCGATCTTTGCAGTAATAATGAATGGTCCAATATATCTAGGGGCCAACTTCCCCGCCTTTCCAAACCTGACCACTCCTTTCCAGGGTGATACTTTCAAATATACTTTTTCACCCTTCTCAAATGACAACGGTTTTCGACGGGTATCAGCATAACTTTTCTGCCGATCCCGCGCGGCTTTCAGGTTGTTCTTAATTTCAAGAATCTTGCTGGTCGTCTCCTGGACCAGATCCGATCTAATGATCTGCGGGTCTCCCACTTCAGACCAGCAAAGTGGTGATCGGCACTTTCGCCCATACAATGCTTCATAAGGTGCTGCCTTTATACTGCTATGGTAACTGTTATTATAGGAAAATTCAACGAGTGGGAGATGTTGATCCCAATTTCCCTTAAAGTCCAGTACGCAGGCACGAAGCAAATCCTCCAAAGTTTGAATGGTCCTCTCAGACTGACCATCGGTCTGAGGGTGGTAAGCTGTGCTTAGGTCAATACGTGTTCCCAATGCTTCTTGGACAGCTTGCCAAAGTTTGGAGGTGAAATGGCTATCTCTATCGGAGATGATCGAGATGGGGATGCCATGACGAGACACTATTTCATTTATATAAATTTGCGCAAGTCTCTCAGTGTTAAAAGTATTCCTAATTGGAATAAAATGTGCCGATTTGGTTAACCGATCCACGATTACCCAAATCGCATCATGACCTCGGGGTGTCTTGGGGAGATGTGTCACAAAATCCATTGTGATCTGTTCCCACTTCCATTCCGGAATTTCCGGCTGTTGTAGCATTCCCGAGGGTTTCTGGTGTTCCGCCTTAACTCTCGCACACGTCGTACACTTGCCGACGTATGTGGCTATATCCTTTTTCATTCCTGGCCACCAGTAAAATTCTTTCACATCCTTGTACATTTTATCTGATCCCGGATGTATGGAATATTTCGATTTATGAGCTTCGTCCATGATTAAATCACGAAGGTCATGGAGGGTCGGGATCCAAATCCGATTTTTGAAATAAAGAATTTCGTCCACACGCTGTTCGAAATTCTTCTCATTCCCGTAAAGTCCTTCTTTATCCAATTGGCCCTCTTTCAACGCCTCGCGTTGAGCGACTCGAATTAAATCTGAAAGGTTCGACTGGACTATCATCCCCAACGCTCGCACACGTAGTGGCTTGACTCGATCCTTTCTACTCAAGGCATCGGCTACAACGTTAGCCTTGCCGGGGTGATATCGTATGTCACAGTCATAGTCACTCAGCAACTCGACCCATCTTCGTTGCCTCATATTCAGTTCTTTCTGATCGAATATGTGTTGCAAACTTTTATGATCAGTGAATATGGTGCACTTTGTACCGTAGAGATAGTGTCTCCAGATTTTAAGTGCAAAGATGACTGCTCCCAGTTCCAGGTCATGAGTAGTGTAGTTTTTCTCATGAACTTTTAACTGTCGAGACGCATAGGCTATGACCTTTTTATTTTGCATTAACACGCATCCTAACCCTCTACGGGATGCGTCACAATATACAACAAATCCATCGTCTCCGTCGGGGAGACTTAAGATTGGCGCTTGGCACAATCTTTGCTTTAGCGTTTGAAACGCCGCTTCCTGCTCTTCACCCCAATCATACCTTCGATCCTTTTGGGTCAGCAGGGTTAAAGGTTGGGCAATGCTGGAAAAATTCTCAATAAATCGACGATAGTACCCAGCTAAGCCTAAGAATTGGCGGATTTCCTTTGGAGATTTAGGCGCTTGCCAATTCTTAATAGCTTCAACCTTACTCGGATCAACGTGTATTCCTTGGTGGTTTATAACATGACCGAGGAATTGCACCTCTTGTAACCAAAAGTTACACTTGGAGAATTTTGCATACAACTTCTCCTGATCCAAAAGCTCCAAAATTAACCTTAAATGTCGCTCATGTTCTTCTTTACTTTTTGAATATATCAAAATATCGTCAATAAATACAATGACGAATTTGTCAAGATAGGGTTTACAGACTCGGTTCATGAGATCCATGAACACCGCCGGCGCATTTGTTAGCCCAAAAGGCATAACTAAAAATTCGTAGTGGCCGTAGCGAGTCCGAAACGCGGTTTTTGGGACATCCTCCTCTTGAATTCTAACTTGGTGGTATCCCGATCTAAGATCAATTTTTGAGAAATAGCTCGCACCTTGTAGTTGGTCGAACAAATCATCGATTCGGGGAAGAGGATACCTATTTTTGATGGTTAATTTGTTCAATTCCCTGTAGTCAATGCACATTCGAAGGCTTCCGTCCTTCTTTTTCACAAATAATACAGGTGCACCCCACGGGGAATAACTGGGACGTATAAACCCCTTATCCAACAATTCCTGCAACTGGTTGGATAGTTCTTGCATTTCGGACGGTGCAAGTCTGTAAGGGGCCTTAGCAACAGGGCCGGCTTGAGGTAACAGATCGATTCTGAATTCGACCTGTCGGGTTGGCGGTAATCCAGGAAGTTCCTCTGGAAAAACTTGTGGAAATTCGCGTACCACGGGAATATCGTCCACCCGTTTTTCCTCCGAATCAGCGGCCGTCAGGCTCGCTAGATACGCCACACATCCCTGACGTATACATTTCAACACCTTGAGGTGGGATATAAATGGTATCATGGTGCCGGATTTTTCTCCCTGCACTAATACCTCCTCGTCATCCGACACTCGGATCTTGACGGTTTTCTTTTCACAGTTTATTTCTACCCTATTACGAGCCAACCAATCCATTCCCACTATCACGTCAAAACTACCCAATTCTACCGGTAACAAGTCAATCAGGAAAGATTGTTCGCTCAGAATAAAAGGGCAATTCCGAACAATCCGATTAACTATCATGGTTTTACCGTTAGCAACCTCTACGGTGTAGGGTTCTATGGTTTCACCAATAGGAAGGTTTGCTATCGAAAGGAATCTAACGGAGACAAAACTTCTATCGGCGCCTGTATCAAATAATACAGAAGCGTAATGATCAGAGACGAGGAAGGTACCTGTCACTACGCTGGGGTCCTGGCGCGCCTCGTTCGCTCCCATCACAAATGCCCGGCCTCGCGCCGGATTGGACGCCGATGGCTGACCCGCGAGTTGTCTCCCGTTTCCTCCCTGATTCAGTTTCGGGCAGTTCCTTTTGAAGTGATCCGTGCTGCCGCATTCGTAGCAAGCACGGCTAGTGGTCACCATCTGGTTTCCTTGCGGGTTCTGCTGTCGGGCTGGTTGAGTTCTAAATGGTTGCGCCCGAATAGGTTGTGGTTGACGGTTCAGGTTGTTCAGATTTGTCTTACAATTTGGTGCGTAGTGTCCAACCCTGCCACACCGGTGGCACACCACCTCCTTGCACACACCACTATGGTGGTAACCACATTTCCCGCATTTAGGAAACGTTCCCCTCTGCGGTTCTTGCCTTCCGCCCGAACTAGTCATGGCATAGCTCTGGGCAGCGGGCCTAGCTCGTTTGTTTTGCTGCTTCTCTCGGATCCTATTGTCATACGTACCTCGCTTTCCCCCCGCCGACTCTCCCGTCGCCTTTATCGATCCGCTCCTTAAGAAATCATATGTGACAATACCAGCCTGTGTCACTGCACCCTCATACGTCTGGTGCCCTCCCGCGTTAACTATACTCCTCACTACTGGAGTAAGTCCCCAAATATAACGTTCCACCCTTTTTGACTCTGGGGTGACCAACCACGGCACTAATCGTGACAGTTCATTAAACCGGTTGGTATATCCCAAGTGGTCCGCCCCATGCATCTCTAGGTTCCACAACTCATGTTCCAGTTTCTGCAATTCATTCTTTGGGCAGAAATGTTTCAAAACAAGATCCTTAAGCTCTGCCCATGTCATGCGGTTTGTCGCCGCCTGACCTCGAGTCTGTACTATGGTGTTCCACCATGTCAAGGCATGGTCTGTGAACGTACAGGTGGCGTACTTAACGACGCAATCTTCGGGACAGTTGCTGATATTTACCACTGATTCTATTTTCTCTAACCATTTCACTAACCCATTCGGTCCTTCCGACCCGTTAAATTCTAAAGGCTTGCATAACATAAAGTCCTTGATTGAACAACCCCTGGATGGTCCAGTGCGGTTGGTCTCTACAGTAGGGATTGGGCCATTACTGTCGGTAGCGACCACCGTAGGCGGTGCGTCATTACTCGGAACCGTGTTATCGGTAGGTGGAGGATTAGCATTATTTTCTCCGCCATTATTTATGGGTGTTTGATTGCTCGGAGGAGTTGGATTAGATGAATTATTAATACTGGCGGCGATGCGCGATACTATATCCGGTATCGCCGCCTCCAACTGTTGAGCAATCAAACGGCTCACATCTACTTCCGATATTTTCGTTGATCGTTTCGGTGCCATTCTACACAATATCAAGAAAACACATATAATTAATATCATTCCAAGTCAAGAAACACAAAACACATTCCATACATTAATATACATCATTACATATTACATAACATCAGTTTACATACATCCCATTCATCATCACATAACTAAGTTTTTAATACAAAGGCCCATATTGGTATCATCCTCGACATAACCCGAAAAGGGGTCAGTGCTTGAATGATACCCCAAAAGTATCTATAGTGATCTGCCCTAAAAGAGACCCATACTAGGGGCCAGTGGTTGTACCATAACTAAACAAGATTTACTCCATGTTAGCATCACCACTAACTGCTCACATGGAGTATCAAAAAGCGGCTCCATATTCTACCATCAACACATCTACACATGGTGGTAAACCAACCCCACCATCACCGCCACCAGCGCCACCAACACCGCCACCATAACCCGCATTCGGGTTTCCATCTGCTCGATCAACCAGTGGGAGTATGAGCACTCCCTCTTTAACTGGTTGATAGCATACTGGTGGTCCAGTATGTTGTCCCCTAGGTACGCCCGCCGCTGAACCCCCACGACCAGGGCAGCAGAGTGCTCGTTCACCTGCTCGGTGAGAACACGTAGCCATCCCGTCAAGTCCCGCTCCTGCCTTGGAAGACCCCACACAGGTAGGGTTGCAGGCTCGGGCTGAGGGCGGGAAGACTCGCCCACATGGTAAGTGGATCGGGGTGGGGTAACAGTGGGCGGAATATATGGGGCACTGATCCGCGCCGTGAGGCGGGGACCGCGCCTGAGGGGAATCGGGCCAGTCTGTGGTGCAACCGGGGTAGGAGACCTGGTGACCCTAACAGGGGAGGGTACACTAGCACTCCTAGCCGGGGTGGACTGCCTAGAGGCACTAAGGCTAGCCTCTGAAGGCTCGGAGCTGGGTACTTCACTTGGGCTTCCAGAGGCCCCGGAACTGACCTCTTCCGGGTCCTCTTCCGTCGACACACTAGGGTTTCTTTCCATTATTACCTGCACACAAGTTAACAAACATATAGTCTTTTCCATAGTGTAATTCATAATTAAATAAATCATGCACTACTTATACAATTTAGCCACATAATAATATTATTATACATTTACACATATGTTGCCAGTTTTACCTATTTAAGTCCCCCGTGACTTCCCCTGAATTCACTCGTGCAGACAAGTCTGTTATTATGTTCCGGACCATAATAACCCACTTGTCCATCCAAGTTCATCCCGATCTCGTCACAATATATTATTAGTTGATATTCAGATCCTATAATACTTGAGCTACTGGTTATATTTTAGGTATCTTTTAAAGACATCCTAATTCTTTATAACCAATGGCTCTGATACCAAGTTCTTTAACACCCCGTAACCGCAGCGGAAACGTACACGGGATGCAACAGACACATCTGATATCAACAGCATTGCTTATAAAGAAAATACCACTACATTAATTTATAATATATTACATTGTTGCGAGTTTCATTACTGTCTAGGTGTTACACACATATTTTACCGATAAGACATTAATAAATTCATTACAAAACAAAGAGCAGCAAGCTTCCAACAGGTAGCACAGATAGCTAAGCACATATCAATCATTCCAACTTGGGCATACCTAGAAAACATGTAAAGAAAACGGGTCAACTACGAATAGTTGGTGAGTTTCACTAATTTAAATAAACACTGACAAATCATTTTTAATAATCATTTATTAACCATATAATTATGCTGGGAACTAAGTTACCCCAGAACATTTCCAATAACTTTCTGGGAACTATGTTACCCCAGAACAATAATAACCCCTGGGAACTATGTTACCCCAGAATAATAATAACCCCTGGGAACTATGTTACCCCAGAATAATAATAACCCCTGGGAACTATGTTACCCCAGAACAATAACAACCCCTGGGAACTATGTTACCCCAGAATAATAACAACCCCTGGGAACTATGTTACCCCAGAATAATATAACCCCTGGGAACTATGTTACCCCAGAACAATATAACCCCTGGGAACTATGTTACCCCAGAACAATAATAACCCCTGGGAACTATGTTACCCCAGAACAATAATAACCCCTGGGAACTATGTTACCCCAGAACAATAATACATTATAAACATTTTATATATTCTATGCATCAGTCCATATATATATAAATGTACAAGTATTTCCATACGATCGGTATGTACTTAAATACTTTAAATAAGACATGTTTTCCGCCCCGGGAAAATATAATTAAAACAATTCATTAAAAGGGGCTCGTGAAAACTCACCTTTTTTGGGAGTCGGGGTAATATGAGGAACAGCTACGTGCTGGGATCTGTAATAGGATATCTAAGTCGTTACTATATAATTCCCACAAATTAAATCTATGTAAACTGTACATCGGGGAACACTGATAACCTAGTTAAGGTGATGAAATTATAGCTCGGTTTGACACCCCGTTTGGCCGTGGGGCCCGTTTCCGGTATTTCGGTGTCGGGAACGGTAACATCGGGTACAATTACCCAAATCATCCGAATTATTTTCGGATGATTTATTTTTACTTAATTTACTTAGATTTATGAAATAGTCTATTTTTAGAGTTTTCATGTACCAGTCAGCTCGCTTATGCGAACTTTGCCGGTTTACACGTTTTAAGCTTTAACTAATTGTTTTTATGTTCATTTTAGCACAAATAATTACCCGTTTAGTCTCGGGTCTTGAAATTTTACTCAAAACTTATTTTGACAGAAAGAAAATTTTATAAAATTTTCCAGATTTATTTTCCTATATTTGCATTTATTTACCTATTTTTAAATCTCATTAAAAACACTAAAAATATCAAAAATATCAAAATACTTTAGAAAAATCCCAAATTTTTCTGGAATGATCCTTGTCATTCTCATAACTCTCTGGAATTTTTCCAGATTTATTTTTTGTAAGTTTACATATATTTATCTATTTTTAAATCTTTATAAAATACTAAATATGTCAAAAATATCAAAATACTTTAGAAAAATACCAAATTTTTCTGGGATGATCCTTATCATCCTCATAACTTTCTGGAAATTTTCCAGATTTATTTTTGTAACTTTACATACTTTTACATATTTTTAAATCTTTATAAAATACTAAATATGTCAAAAATATCAAAACACTTTAGAAAAATACCAAATTTTTCTGGGATGATCCTTATCATCCTCATAACTTTCTGGAAATTTTCCAGATTTATTTTTGTAACTTTACATATTTTTACATATTTTTAAATCTTTATAAAATACTAAATATGTCAAAAATATCAAAACACTTTAGAAAAATACCAAATTTTTCTGGGATGATCCTTATCATCCTCATAACTTTCTGGAAATTTTCCAGATTTATTTTTGTAACTTTACATATTTTTACATATTTTTAAATCTTTATAAAATACTAAATATGTCAAAAATATCAAAACACTTTAGAAAAATACCAAATTTTTCTGGGATAATCCTTATCATCCTCATAACTTTCTGGAATTTTTCCAGATTTTAAAACTCATATTTCAAGCCTTTTTCACCCAAAACCGAGCTAGAAGCCCTAGAACTCGTTTCACCGAAAAGCCTACTTAGACTTCTCCAATGAACCCGAAATTTTGTGGGTGACTTTTATATGTTATGAAAAGATTATCTGCAATTTTTCAGAATTTTTCATCATGTTTAGCTATTTTTCACTATTTTTGGCCAAAACCGAGCATTAAATTCACCAAATATTCATCTTTTATCCAAAAATTACCAAATTTTCACAGATCTCATATTTTCATGTGTAGATCATCTCTGTGAAATTTCGTGACCCAACTCTAAGTACACAACAATCTGTCCATTTTTCATAAACACACAAAAACCGAACTATCTTGTGTTTTCTAGCTTTAGATCACAAGGATCTCGGTTTCTAGCCTTTGCTAGCCGCTAGATACAACACTTTCAAGCACAACAACACTATACCAAGCAAACTATACCAACAATCAAGCCATCTCTTTCAAAAGGTCGGTTTTTAAGTAAAAACAAAGATTCTAACCGTAAAATTTTATTCTAAACACTTTTAACTAATTACTTGGATCAAGATCCTTTGTATAACTTGTATACATCCTTTGATCACACAAGAACCGGTTCCATCTCGGGTTTTCACCCATATTTCATTTGGAACCTTTTTGTTCTTGCAAAACAACTAAAAATAAGGAAATCAACACCAAAGATCATGTATTATAACATGTTTATACCTTTGTTCTTGGTTAGAGAGGATGGATTTTGGATGATACTTGAAAGTATGAAAGGTTGAGAGAGTTTGGGAGAGTTTGTGTGTGTTTGTATGAAGAAAAAAAAAGAAATGAAAGATAATACCAAAGGGGGGGGTGGCCGGCCCCTTTGTGGTGTGGGGGTGGGTCCCACATCTTCAATAATAGCCACAAAATTGGATTGTGTAATCCGGATAACGTTGTGGATAATCTGGTTCAGTTCGTTTCTCGTTTAAACTCGTAATTCGGCTTGAAACGAGCCTAAAATGGTTGTTTTTCGGGTTAAAATAAAATTTATATAAAACTGATTTAAAAACTTTAAAAACTTAACCCATGACATTAAAACATCATTTTATTAATAGTTACGCATCTTTTACGGCTTGATTGATCGTCTCTTGCTTGGTTTGGTGTTAAAGGTTTCGTTTAGCGTACCGACGTACCATTAAATCGAAATCCTTTTTCTGTGCTATAATTCACCTATCCCGAAGCATTAATACTTTGTAAACAACACTAACCATTATATACTTCGTCTATAATGTAATTCCCGATTCGTTCGGGTTTCAATAACCGATCATTGATTAATTGTAATTCCAATACGATTCACTATATAGTTGAGTATGATCCATACTGTGAACCATATATATTCGTATAAACGTACTATAACTCATATAATCAGTATTAAATGACACGTAAATAGTATATTCCGGCTAGGGTATACCTGGATTTGCCGGAATCGTCACAGTTACATTGTTGTCATGCATGTTCCAAGATAAATCTTTCCAAATGATAGGTAGAAAAGTGATTATCCAGTCATACACGAGCCTGTTGGTATTTGGTCCCCAAAATGAAGTATCTTATTAAGAATTACAAAGAACAGATGTGAACAAAATTACTTTAAATTTTTAATCAACCAAAAGTTTATAAATATTCACAAGCTTTTGGGAAAAACACAAACATGAGGGTTAATAACAGAACTACAGGGGTGGAGGCAATAATATAAGTCCTTTAACAACCTGAATGAAAGGCTTGTTATTGAAACTGTAAGTCCAACGTTCAACCTCAAATATGTTTGCAAATTTGAAAAGAAATATCAAATAAATAAGTTCTGTGATTAAAAGTTTTTAAACCAAATCCAGGGGGGTCAAAGTCAAATCGAGGTGATCTGGAGAAAGCCAAATAAGCCTTGAGAATAGATATGGAGCATCAGAAAACAATATGTGTTATCCATTAAATATTATGCATCATAATTGAACATTAATCATATCACCAAGGAAATGAAATTCATGCTAAGTTTATACCTGTTGTTAACCTGTCTATGTTGTCATAATAAAGCTAAGAATGAAGTATTGAAAAAGCCACTTAGTCAATATGATCCCATACTTGAGCTCTCTTCAGTAAAAGAAATATTTTGAAAGGAAACATGACTAAAATTTGATCTCTAAATGCACCATTTGCTCTTAAACAATGATCTTTAATGAAAAATACAGTTGATAATTGGTTTGAGTCAAAAAAGAGTTGCATTTTTCCTTCAAAAGGTTGAATATGTATTTTCGGGCAAGGTTTGATGTTTTCTAACCTTCCCGAACACAAAACAGTTGAATATGTATTTTCGGGCAAGGTTTGATGTTCTCTAACCTTCCCGAACACAAAACAGATGAATATGTATTTTCGGGCAAGGTGTGATCTTTTATAACCTTTCCGAGCAAGCTTAGCCACTTTGGTCTAAGTTTATGATTTTCGGGAATGCTTTGAAGTGTTTACACTTTTTGGGTAGAGTATACTCAAAATTCAAACTTCCCAAGCAGGCTTGATGTCTTAACATGTGAATATGAATTCTAGCAAGCTTTTAACAAGTATAAATTTTTCAGGCACACTTAACTGTGAAAAATATTTCTTGTTCCTAGCAAGCTTTGCATCTTATATGCTGTATATGATAATTCTAGCAAACTTTTATTTAGTTAAGATTTTCGAGCATGCTTGATGTTTTTTTGTTAGATTGCACAACTATTCACTAGCAAGCTTTGTGAACTTAGCTTTATCACGTTTAGTCAACCGAGCAAGCTTTGTGAATGAATGACAGAGCAAGCTTTGATGTTTTAGACAATATAGCACACTTGTGATTTGACTGTTTAAATTAATTCTAGCAAGATTTGTGATTTTAAGTGTATGCTTGAATGTATAAGTAAACTTCAAATTCTATCACACTTAATGACTAATGTGAATATGTTTCTTTGAAATTACAAGTGTTTTCAGGCAAACCTTGTTTTCCGAACATACTTTATTTTTCGGGCACACTTTGAATTTTCAAATGTTCCCCTAATATACTTGGGTAATTTCAAACTAACTTTCCGAGTACACTTTGTGTTATGAATCCACTTCTTGGACACTTTGTATTTTTGAAAGTTTTCAGGGCATACTTTGCATCAAAGTATACTTGACTGGTTATTTGTGTTGTTTACTTTTTTCGAGTAAGGTATGTGATATGAGAAAGGTAAGGAAATAGAAGAATGTTACTTGGGTATCTTAGTTGATTCCTAGCAAGGTTTCCTGCTTGATGTTTAATACTTGATTATTTTGTCTTGTGATTTAGTTCTCAAGAAATACTGTATTTCGAGTAAGCTTCCTTCATTTTAACTTCTAATTTGTACCAACATATAACCGAGTAAGCTTTGAGCAAGTGGAATATACCGAGCATACTTTGCAAAAGTAATGTTTCCGATCAAGGTCTGCTAAATTTTATTTTTGGAGTTGGATGTTTTTAAATGTGTAAAATTTTAAATGGATAAGATTACAGTATGACAGCTAATAACTCACTAAACGACAAAAAGCGTTTAAAACCCACTTTCCAAACCCTAATTACGACTCGGTAAGCAGTAATTATATGTTTTCCGACCACGATTAGATGATAATGGTCTTCGATTGTGTATTTTTGCTAACTCTCTGTTTTGTGTGTAGGTTATAAACTTGTCGAAGAACAGGTTCTTAATAACATTTCTTTCTTTCTTCTTCAATTTTATAACTTGAAATTGCTTAAAGTAATGAACTTTAGGACTAACTTCACTTTGAATATGTTTGATTGTGTTTTATAGATATGGCGGACGAAGATCAACTGACATATCCATTTGAGCATAAGCACAATATGTGCGCTCTATTAGAAGTTACACCTGATAATGAAGACGTGGCACCGATTATACAATGGTTGCAACGATCGAACATCCTATTTGCTTTAATGGAGAATCCGGTTATCTACAGAAACCACTCGCTAGATATTTGGAGGTCAGCGAGGTTAATTGATTATGTAAATGGAAGAAGGATTGAAGCAACAGTTGCAAACCAAAAAATACGGGTGACTGAAGCAATGATTCGAAGATGTTTGCTCTTGAATGATGATAACCCTAACCCAATCCGTCTTACAACTGCACAATTATTGAAGGTGTTGGTTAAAGCCATGGGCTATCAAGGAAATATACATGATGGGCAATTTCAGAAGGGGATGGTTCCAATCATTTACAAGTTTTTGATCCACCATATCATCCATGGATTTGCTCCACGGAAGGGATCATGGACCCTGATGAGAAGGGATCTAGCCAATGCAACTATGGCTGTGCTTTTCAATCTACCATTCAATTTTTCAAGAATGATCTTTGATGGAATGATTCAGAACATGAATAAGAAAAACAAGCAGAAGTTTTTGGCATATCCAAGGTTCCTACAGATCATATTTAATCAAGAATTGGAGGGATTACCAACTGTTGGAACAACTCATGCTTTGCAAGACCCTGATACTTACAAAAGAATTGAAACACAGGCAAGTTCGATCAGATTTAATCCGGATGAGGTGTATGAGGATTTACCATGGTTGTTTGTTGATAATATTCGAACTCCTCGTTTACTTGAGTTATTATCAGAAAATGAAGGTGGTGTTGGAGGAGATAATTCTGATAGTGATGGAGATGAAAATGATGATGATGCGGGTAATATGGAAGGGGGTGATGCAAATTTTGAAAACATTATACATCCTCAGGGGGAGTTACTGATTATTCCAACTCCACCATCAACACCTTTTTGGCACACCACCACAAACACCACCCTACCCACCTTCACCCATTGATCAAACCTACCAAACTCCACCTCAAACACCACCTTTTTCTCCACCATAACAAGACCAAACCTCCCAAACCCCACCCACTCAAACACCCATCCTAACCCTAAGCCAAACTGAACCATTAAACCAATCCCCACCTCAAACCAGAACCCAAACAACACCTCAAACAACAACCCAAACCCCACCTGAAACCACATCACAACCAACACTTACCATCACCCATACTAGAACATTATTGTTACCAAACATCAACTCACTACCCTCCACCAGTGAAAATATCTTTGAAGATGCAAACCCAATCATCACTCAAACTACCCAACAAAATGACTCTAAATCTGAACCATTTCACATCTCACCATCCACTACCCCCTCCCCATATTTCAGACCTCTACAAAACAAATTTTGAACTGATTATTGACGCTGTGAAACTGAGGAATGAGAATGAGGAGTTGAGGCTGGAAAATGTAGAATTGAAAACACAGTTGGCCCTAGCACAATCCAAAATTCAAACCCTGGAGCAAGAGGTTGAGAAGACCTCAGCTGCCCCAAAACAGGGGTAGAATATTAATAAGGAAACTGATGTTACTGTGGCAGATGGTACAGATGATGTAATAATGGAGGATGCAAGTGTCAAATCAACTGATGTTTTTGGTTTGACTTGTTTGTTGAATGCTTATGATGATGAGGAGGATAGTGAAGAAAGGAGGATAATTGATGATGAGTATGAGGCTGATAAGTCTGAGGGAGATGAGCAGAACTATGGTGCTGAAAATGAAATTCTGAATGTGGTAAACAGAGATGATGATGAGGAAAGAGGAGAGAAGGAGACAGAGAATGAAACTGAAATGATAAATGCTGATGAGAATGTGGCTACCACTGATGTGGCCACTGATGTATTGACTGATATCTTGACTGAAGGACCAACTGATGTGATTATTGATGATAATGCTGCTACTGAGGAGCTTATACTTACTGAAACTGAAATTGAACAACCTGAAAGCTCCAAGAGGGTAGAGCATGATGAAGAGATGGATGTGTTGGATAGGGATATTGATGACTTCCCACTAGAAACTAAAGAAGACTTGAAAAGAAGAATGGATAAAGGAGAAGCAAAAGTCTATGAAGAAGATCATGTTAAGGCAGATCTTGTTAAAGAAAGGTTGAATGTGGAAGAAGATGAAGCTTCTGCTGCTGCCAGGAAAGAGTTTGAAAATGTTGTGAGAGAAACAAGGGAAAGGGAAATAATTGCCCAGTTCCTGAATCCTGAAGAATTGGCAGAGTAGGAAGCTCTAATTGATCAAGCCAATGTTAACAACGTTATTGATGAAAAAGAGGCTGAAGATCAAGAAGTTATAGAGACTTTGATAAATTTAAAGAGAGCTGAAAAGTGGATAACTCTTTAGCTATGGTGGTAAGCATGTTTCAAACTCATAATCAGCCCCAAAATGAAACCAATGAAACAGCTGAGCCAACAAAAAATGTGAATATGGAGATTAATGTTGAAGAAGAAATTGGCGAATCTATAGCCTCAATTTTTGCTAAGAAATGGGCTGAACAGATCAAGGATGATTTCAGACAAAACCCATCTGAATGGGAATGTGTATATGATCAAAGATATGGGAAGAAATATTCAAGAAAGAGGGATAGACCTGAAGTACATGAACCAGCTGGAAGAGCTGAATCGGTCAAAAAGGGAAAATGAGATGACAGGAATAAGTATTTTGTGGAAACCCCTGATGATGAAGCAAGTCCACTAAGGCCAGTTCCACTACAAACATTGAGGTCTGAAGAAATTGTTGAAGGAGTTCCAAACATTCATGTCCCAGATATTCCAACTCCTAATGAACCAAAAATTGATGCAGTCAATGAAACAACAGTGGAGGAGGATGAATCTGATGATGATAATAATGATGACAATGAAAGGGACCAGGTTAATGTTGAAAGTGCTAATGTTGTGGCTCCTGAAGTGACAATAACTGAAGATCAAAGGAGAAACATTTAGCAAAGTCTGATTGATGCTAAGAAGAAAAATCCTTTAGTTGTCAAACTAATGACTCATGGGATAAGATTTGAAAGTTTAGTTGCTCTAAATGATGATGAACTACAAAGAAGGTTGGACAAAGAAAGGCACACTGTTGAGAAACTAATATAACAAAAGAACAGAGATGGCCAAAAGTATAGAGATTATTTGAGAAGGCATGGGTATTCTGAGAAAGACTTAACTCATTTCAAGTTTGAACAGCTAAGAGAAGCTTACAATAACACCAGAGAAGAAGTGAAAGAAAAATTTGTTAGAGAGGATGAGCTGGCTGAAAAACTTAAAGCTTTGAGAATGAAGTATGGAGGAATGTGTGGGTACTTATTGGACAAAGGAATGAAACCTGAAATGGTTGAGAGCTTAGATAAAGCTGCAGTTGAGTCAATTTATAACAACATGAAAAGAAAAGAAAAATTAAAAAGGGTGCAACCTGAGCCATCCATTGTACAAGAAAGGGGAGATCAAGATGAACCCCCTGCTAAGAAAAGAAGAATCAGAACCTTGAGAGAGAAGTTGAAGGAACAATTTGAGCAGAAAACTGATGATACCCCAATCCCAGAGGAAGTAAAACCTGAGCCAATAGATGAGCCTATAATTCCATGGGAAAATGAAGAAATGATTGAGATTCTGAAGGGGGTAATGGTAAATCAGAAAGGAATGGATGTAGATGCCTTTAATGCACTTGATAGACATCAATTGAAAGAATTATCCTACATGCAGAAGGCTGAATGGGAAAAGGTGTTGCTGCAGGGTGTCAATCCCAGAAGTTTTATTAGAGGAAGATTCGTACCTGCTGGTCTGCTCCATGAAGATGGTATTAAAGAAATGATTGTCAGATTGTTCAGTGAAGGGGGAGAGAATTTAACTGAGTTGATAAATCTACCTGCTGAGATGATAGTAAGAATGTACAACAAAAGGTTTAGAGTAGAGGGTCCTAGCAAACCCATGAAGTCTATCCCAACTAGGCCATCTGCCTCAAGGAAACATCCATCAACACACAGGGGTGAGTCAAGTAGAGCCGGATCACAAACAACAACAAGACCACAATCACATGTGGATCTTCCAAGAACTCTATTCTATGACTCAGCCTCTCAGTCTCTGAAAGTGATTATGGAAAGTAGACAATTGAGAGACATCATTTTTAGAGATGATTTTGCTGAGTACACAAGAGAACAACCGGAGAGAATGGCTAATCTTAATTTATATGACTATCATGACAGCAAAAAATTGGCCGGCGGACAGCAAAATGATCTATCAAAGTATCTGAAATCCGAAGCTGAGAAGGGATTTCCTCTACTAAGCCAAAAGAAGAAATGGGAAATCTCAAAGCATGAAAGGACAAGGAGGATAACCAGAATGAGAAAGATAAGGGATGCAGAACATGCCTATTTGACAAAGCTGACAAAGCTAAGAAAGCCCAATCCCTTGTCCAACATGAATACGTGTATCAGTGCAAGAAGAAGGATGATCAGACCCAACTATGAGGTCCAAAAGAATGGTCGAATTGCTATGATTGAATACAAAGAGAATGAAGGCCATTACCGTTTATAAAATTCAGATGGACTCATCTTTGGTATATTCAAAACTGACAATGATCTGACCTTTCTGCATGAAGAAGATTTGAGGGATATTGTTGGACTGACAATTCCAGAAGACCACCCTCATTATCGAATTTTGTCAATCTTTTAGCAGAGGGCAGGAATAGTTAGAGTGGAAAGAAGACAAGCGGCCTATGATGCAAGTAGATGATTTTTAAATAGGATTTGATTTGTAATGTCCACGGACAGATTTTTGAATATGTAATAGTTTAACTTTTGATATGTAAAAGTTTGATTTTGATTTGAATAAGTATTTTGACTAAGTGTATATAACCTAAGAGATGTTTTGGGACAGCTGAGGTATTCCAATCTAGGGGGAGATTGTTGACTCAAAGATTTGACCTAACCGATGTATAAGGAAAATTGGAATCATCTCAACTTCCTCAGGAATCGCTAAGTATGAAACCGAGCACACTTAGACATCCTAGCAGGGTTTTACTTAGCCGGGCACGATATTTTACCTATCGGGCAGAGTTATCTTCTAGAAATCTTCTTTAGTGAATATCCGAGCAGGGTTCACTATGTCAAGCAGGGTTGTTCTTCACAGCCGAGCACAGTTTGCTTCATAGCAAACCCTTGGTCACACCAAGCTTTTGAAGCCAAGTACTTGGAAGATCAAGCAAGGTATTCTTTAATAAACAATGGTCCGAGCATGCTTGATGGAATTTAATTATCCTAAGGACACATCGGACAAGGTTCAACTCAGGCAAGCTACAGTTTCACCAAGCACACATTGCTTCGCTAATAAGCTACTTACTACCAAGGAGTAATAGGACCTTAGAAGAACAAGTCTACTCGTTGGATCATATCGGGCAAAGTTGGATATGGTCAAGAAGACTGAAGTCTGCTTGGTGAGTATTCTCATACTCAAAAGTAAAGTCTACCCGGGGAACTGTTCCCGAGCACACTTCAAGGTTGCCAGGTTTACTCTAGGACAAAAGGCACAGAGCATACTCGGAAAATACATGTGATACAAAGTCTGCCCGGAAGACCTGTTTTTACACTTAGTATAGTTTTGAATATGCAATTTGAATATGTATCAATGATTAGGGTTTCTAGAAGGAATGACAGCTGTCAGGAGGTGGCAGGCCTATAAAAGGAATATTTTAGGGCACGCCTCCTATGGAAAAAGGGGATTTACCTCTTTACAATTTTCAGATAAGAACAAATATTCCTGATTGAGTGTGACGGCTGTCCTAGGTTATCAATGAATATACATTCCGACAAGAACCCCTAATCGATTATCATTTGTATGAATCAGTTTATTTAAATGGAAATCTTTTAAGTTATTGTTCGTGTATGTTACCAGTATTAACCTCTTTAGCAACAAATCTTGTTTGTCTCTGATTCCGCCATTTACAAACAAGAATCTTTCCTTATTTAACAATTCGTCATTAACCTTCTTGTCGACACATTATGTGTGGGTTATGACATTGTTATGATTATTGAGTGATTATTCGGGACCGACATCAACTAAGGGAAATTGTATGATTTGTTGTATTCAATCTAGTCAAACAACCCTATGAGCAATTACTATAGCAACCAACAAACTAATCGTTCTGATCAACCTAATCCTAAACCGATTGAATGCACAGCAATACTAAATATCAATACTCATAGATAAATCAATGATAATTGCAAATGGTATGTTCTCGGTTACATTACAAACTGAATAAAATACAAACTTTACATCCCGGGAATGAATCAGAGAGATTAGCCAAGCCTCGGCATTATGAATCTTCAATAGTGATGATATGGAACATGTATGTGGCCTCGGTATGATCCAGTATGATAGAATCGCCTCACTTCTGCTCTGGAAATCGCCTGGAAGTGGTTATGGATGAATAGGGTCGATCTTGATGAAAATAATATAAAACCCTAAATTTCCCATCTGCGTCACCCATCACAATACGCGATGGACTCTTCTGTGATCAATCGCGTATCACGATGGACCATGGTCAAACTTCATTTAAGTTCCAACGCGATACGCGATGGGTCTTCTGGCCAGCCTATCGCGATACCAGCAACAATTATTCTTTTGCATTGTTTTGTGTGTTGGACGTCCTGGGTCTTCATCCCGTGCCTCAACAGGTCCAAATTAGCTGCTTTAATGTCTATGACCTGAAATACAATAAACACGTATGAAGTATCAAAGTTCCCAGAATAAACGGTTAAAACTAGTAAATAAACGAACTATAAAATATACAAATTAACCAACCATCAGTCATTGAGATAGCCATTCCCACCTGGGGTTTACCCGCACCGATACCGAACCACCCCTTCTATCCAATTAGCGTGGTTGGGATTAGTGACAGATCAGCTATTAGAACAATCACACTCAATAAATAACCTTAACCAACACAGACACGATATGCAAGATCACATGTGGTATATGCAGCGAGAAGTGAGGGACTTACAAAGGTTGAACTCTCACTACTGTTGGCGCCTGGATCAGGCGATGACATTGTTGGGAGTTTGTATGGCGGTTATTACAGCCCTAGTGGCTGCTGTTGTGTGGTTTTTGTACCATGTACGTATGAATGGGTACAACACTAGTAGTATTGTTTGGTTGTACTTAGTCTTTTGACATCCCATGCCGCATTTTGTAGCAGCATGTTGGGCTGACATGGGAAATGTTAAAAGCTCAAATCATGGACAAGTACTTTGATCAATGTTTTATTATTATTATCACATGTAGAGCTTTCGTGTCACCGGACATATGGTTAATTAGCTTTGTCTTTGAACTTTTAGTCTTGTTTAGCTTACGTTCTCGTTATATGGATCAAGAACGGAAGGGCTTATGTTTATATTTAATTCTCCTTCTCTTTCTGTGCTGTCACTATCAAAATTTTACCGGGAATCATATTCATCTCGATCATCTCATAGTGGTTCTAGTTTTAGCGGCTGCAGGGGCGGGAGGTATCCAGTTCATGTCTCTCAGTAAGACTGAACGGGGAGAAACCCTTGGATTGACGCTTTTTTTAATCAATAATGTTATCTTGGGCTTCCTTCTTAGAAAGGATGACGAGATCTTACCCATGATAACAAGATACTTTCTCGTTTCCATTCTTTGCTTCTGCATCGGCTTATACCTAATAGGAAGGATAAAAGAGCAATCTTTATATTCCGTTCTTGAATTACAGTATTGATTATGGGTGATACAAATGTGTTCTTTGGCATATTTGTGTATTTGTGATTTGTAGTATCGTGATATTGTGCTTATTATGGTGGAAACGGTATTACTTATTATATATTTGATTATTGTTATAGAATGGCCCCGAAGAAAGCTAACCTTATATCTGATGCGGAAGTGGCCGCAATAATAGCTCGCCAGTTACAAGCAGTGATACCGACTATTGTAACACAAGTCACTGCTAGCATACGTGCCAATAATACTGTTAATCAACCCTTGAGCGCCACTACGGCCACTGATAATATACCTCCGCCGGATACTATTGTAGACTCGGGCGTTACTACCACGCTGACTACTGATAATGTTATAAACAGTAATAATACTCGCCCGACTGTTAATGTCGTTGGGAACCCTGAACCCGTTTTGAACTCCAATAATTTCACGAATGCAACTCCCGCACCAAATATCAACACAACTGCAAACGTTAATGCTAAATACCTGTAACAATCATAACAATCAAGAACCCCCACATCGGGAATATTCGTTTAAAAAATTTACATCGTGTAAACCGACCAATATCAAGGGTACGGAGGGACCTAATGGATTGATAAGACTGAGTCTGTAATTAACATTAGTGACTATCCACCAGACCTTATAGTCAAATACGCTACCAGTATGTTTGTGGATAATGCTTTGATGTGGTGGAACACAGTTGTTCAAATAAGGTGACAAGAGGCTATAAACCATATGTTATGGGCTGAACTCAAAACCTTGTTATCGGAGCATTTTTGCCCAAAAAGTGAAATTCAAATGTTAGAACACGAACTGTGGAACTTAGAAATGAAAGGTGCTGACCATGTGGGGGTACACTAATTTTTTTAATGAACTGTCTCGCTTAGTACCATGGCTAGTTACACTGGAACCTAAACATATCGAACGCTATATTTGGGGATTAACTCCTGCTGTGAGAAGCATAGTAAACTCAGTAGCTCACCCAACCTTGGAAATTGCTATTTCCCAAGCCGGTGTTGTTACTTTTGACCTCACAAGGAGTGGAGTGATAAGGATGCCGGGAGAATCATCAAGTTTGAAACGAACTGATTATGGGACTAGAATGCAAGGGAACCCTCAAAATAAACGAGCCCGTCTGAAAACCCAAAATTATGCCATGACCTGTTCTGAGGTGAAACAAGAAGCATACAAAGGAACTTTACCAAAATGTGGGAAGTGTAATCTACTTCATGTGGGTGAGTGTCGACCGATAGTGTGTCATAAGTGTGGGAAGACTGGACACTATGCACCAAACTGCAGAACCGCCCCAAACAATATTAACCGACCACTTCAAACAAACCAACCCTGTCTTCCTCAACAACCATCTCGACCCCAACCAATCCGACAAAAACTAAACCAACAAACTCCACCCACAATGAACCTCCGTACGTGTTATGAGTGTGGCAATACATATCATTTTAGGAGAAATTGCCCCATACTGAATCAAGGTGCAGTGAGGAGGCATAACCTAGCACAGTCATCAACATCCAATCTAGCCAGGGGACGCGCTTTTGAAATAGGATCCGGTGAAGCGTGACATGATAGAATGTAGTTACGGGTACATTCTTAGTTTCCGGTAGTATGCTTCATTTTTGTTTGATACAGGCGCCAATAAGAGTTTTGTATATGTTAACTTATTACCCTTGGAAAATATGTCAGTTAGTGAACTAATAGATCCTTATACTATAGAGCTCGCTAACGGTAACTCTATAATTGTTAACCAAATGTGAACTAAGTATCCTCATCTTTTTTACATGGATTCTTCTACTTAATTTCGAGAAGAAATTTTCAAAAGTAGGAAATGTTGTGACATTTGTCAATTTTATCCATATTTGTATTTGTATTGGCATTCATTAAACCGACTCGTTTTTCATTTCAATGTATTCTTATTTGTCGTTCATCATTTATATATTATTTCTGATGATTTATAGTTATTATTCGTTCATTTTCTATTCGTGTTGTTAAAATAACGAAACTCCGGAATTTAAAGTTTTATTAAAATAATCAATGTCCAAACTATGCGGGTATAATATGAAAATAATCCAAAGATACTAACTTTTATCAAGTTTAAATAACATTCCAAAGGATAAGGTTCAAATTGTAAATATAGTTTAAAACCTGATTTATTATATATTGAAAGTTTAAGGGCCAAAAAAGTAAATATTTAAAATATAATATAATATTAATAATCAAGCCCCCCCCCCCTGTTCCCCTAACCTTTTTCCGACGAACCTTCCGGCGGCTGGAGTCCGACGCAGGTGAGCCCAAAACCAAGCTGTGACAACTCATTAACCCAATTTAAAGCTATTAAATCGTTCATTCCATAATGACATATCTTAATCATCGCCCTACGCTCCAATTGACACTATAAAAAGGATCTTAGACAACATCTAAACTTGTTCTAATCATCTAATCCCTTTTTTATTCTCTCTATAATCTGTAATCGGCTCGTGTTAGTTCGTCTCCAACCAACCTCCATTCACCATCTTTTCGGAACCATTCAAGGTAATTATTATATGGTTTTCAATCACTTAAACCGTCTAACAAAACCCCTAACATAATTTGATTAAACATAAACGGATTTGAGGAATTAAGATTATAGGGTTTATTGGTGTAGAAGATGAGGATTTAATATTAATTATATATAATATTTTCTGGTTATAAAACATATATCAAAATTGGTCTAGTGGTTGGGTTTGTGTGTTGTGAACGTGGGGACCCAGATACGAACCAGGGTTAGTGCATATTAATGTTTTTATTTTTTTAAACCTTTCCTTTGTTATTAAAAATTGAAATAAAATTAATAAAAAGAAAGTAAATTAAATCATATAAAATAAAATTTTTCTAAGTTAAATAAAAATTGTTATAAATTATATTTAGCTTTTTCACCCAAAAACCAATCTTTCAAAACCCATCAAGTTTTGTTTAAATTCCATCATCATCATCGTCATCGTCATCATCATCATCATCGTACTTAGTATATTCCACCAAAAACAAAGCTATGGTAGGGTCTGAGGAGGATAAGATGTAGACAGTCTTATCTTTACCCCATAGGGATAGAAAGGCTGCTTCCGGTCAGACCCCCGGCTCGATAGTAGTTTTGCATCAAGCATTGGACATAAGGAACATAACACTCAACCATCGGGACACCGATTAGTGCATGGACCCTTGTCTTTCGGCTATCAACGCCACCACTTGATGCCTGATTAACCTTCCGCCACTTTTAACGTTATTTTCACGAGGTTAGTAAAATAACGTCAAAATTAGTGAAATTTCACATTTTCCCACCCGAGGGTTCACACACGTATACATTATATGCGTGCACCACAAACAGGGCATATTATGTTTAAATTCATTAATCATATATATAATCTCATTCGTATTCGTTTCTTTCAAAATAAAATATGTCGTTAGCACCAAAATTCCGTAAACGTTATAATATTCAAACTTAGTAATAATCTCATAATTAAAATAATAATAAACCGTTAAAATTTCGTTACTGCTTAAATATTAAAATGCCTTAAAATAATAAAATATATAAAGTATAAAACTAAAGTTAACTTCATAATCCTGTTAGTTAGTTAGTTAGTTAATGATTCCCGTATTTCTTATTTTAGCTTGCGAGATTTGATCGTTAAGTTTATCATCCATTTCAAAGGTGAGTTTCTCACACCCATTTTCGACATTTTATTAATTTTGGGGTAGCATATATATCTTATAAACTCAATTATTTATAATTTCATTTACAAGCTACAATACATTACATGGACATGTGTGTTTACTTGATTACTTGCTCAAACTTACTTGCACGTGGTACCCTCAATAAGTATGCTCAAACGCCCCACTTTGCACTCAAGACCATTTTGTTATGAGTGATATAGAGCCTCATTATCCGAGTATGTTGGTTGTTACCAACTGGAAAGGACCTTACTTGCGCGATTATTACACTTGTCTCATGGAATTGTATGGCTTTTACGTATTTATATTAAACTGTGTGAACTCACCAACTATTTAGTTAGTTGACATTATTTTATACATATGCTATGACGTACCGTTTGTGTAGGAGACAGAGATGAGGAAAGTGAATCCTCGTACGTCATTGTCCTTGCTTGCACTCTTTCATTACATAACATACGCTCGTACTCTTCGACAATTCGCTCTTGTTCTTTTTGTAACCACTCCTCATGAGTTAACTTGTGTTGCTCAGATCTGAACTGAAGAGAATGAACCAAATCTCGTTTGTGACGAAAAAACTCTCCAGATCTGGCTTCTAGATCCGGAGTCCACTAACGTCGACGTCTACCTTCACTCGTCCATCATCAGCATGACTCATACATGCAATAGTGGCTACTCGCTTAGCCATCGTCAGAGTATCGACCAGATTCTTCTTAATATGACTCATGCTAACGAACAATTACAATGAAGATGTTGTTCTAGACAAAACACGGATGGCGACAATGAAGAAACACATATCCAAACCGTATTAGGCTTAGATCTATATTTCCACCGGGTAAAGGTTAATAGGTGAAACTAGGTTAAATGAGTCAAGAGTTGAGTTAGATCCAGACTTGCATCCTGCAATATAGATCACCGTGAGCTCGCTATGGGAAGGACAAGATAGGGGCTCTTCCCGTAACTACACTCCGGCGTGAGAATAAGTATCGTTCTTCAGAGTGAGAAAGTACAAAGTGATTAATGTAATCTGGGAAGTCAGTAGGAAATTGTTCTTTAGAGTGAATAAGTACCATTAGGGAATCTTTTGGCAAGCTTCTAGAAGGACATTGTTACAACTGTTTTTCATTTAAATATGTGAAGTCATTCTTCTTGTTTGTTCTTCACGCATGCAGGTCTCTCCCGCGATTCTTATGTTCCTTATCCCGTGGACGGCTTCCACTGTTTCTGAAAGAATGTTTGGAACTTTTATTTCTTGGCGGATGGCTATCGCGGCTAACATAAGTGACATGCGGGACTTTCCTAGTTTCTCAGGTCCTTTTACTACCCTACCTCTACACATGTGTAACATATAACTTTAGTCATAAGAAGTATTTAATATATTTTGATATAATATAATTTTTATTGTTTAATCAATCGTATTGCATTATTTCATAATTAAGAATGGCTAAAGGTATTAATCTTTGATAAAGGTGAAAATTACAAATACCACGTCAAATGTTGGACACAAACAAACATTTAAAAATTTATAAATTATTATTATTATTATTATTATTATTATTATTATTATTATTATTATTATTATTATAAGATTTCATTTAACCAGGACCGGCTTTGAGCATCCTTGAAACATTTTGGGCATTGGAAATAAAAATGTGGGACAAGTGATATAGTATTTTGTGTGTTTTTTTTAGATTGGGTTTAATAGTTTAAACAATTATTGACTTTTGTGAGACAATCTTTAATAGAAGAACAAGCCACATATAAAAAATATGTTGTGTTGTTTTCAAGATTTGAATTTGTTACTTTTGTATTTTTATACAACGATTTTTCTAATTGGAATAAGAAAAGTTGATGTACACTAGCTGGATGTATATTCTAAACAAATTACTATAAACTTGTATAATTTATAAAAAAAAAAAAAAAGATTTGGCGCCTCGCGCCTGAAGCCGTAAGCCCCTGCCCCCCCCCCCCCCCTGCTGGGGATTCATTTAACATTTTGTAGGTTCCCTGGATGGATCAACACGAGATATCTCGATCTACGTAGGTGCGGAATCCCTGCGTAGGTCGTTACGAGCGTAGAAGACACGAATAGATCAAACACGATACGATAAACAAACACGTTATATTATAACCAAAACACGTGATACAATATCACTATTACAGACACGAACTCTCGTCCTCACGTTACAGCTCTCGTAACTTCGATAATGATCACACGAACTCGTTTTCTAAGCTAAGCCGTAACCTATATAAATACACGATAACTTCGCCTGGCATGTTCAGGCGAAGTTGTCCATAACTTCGCTTGACTAACAAGTTCGCCTAAACAGCGAACTTGTTAGTAACTTCGCTTAAGACATATAAAACATAATTAATCATTACAGACACTAGACTATGAACTACTGACATTATGCACCAACAGACTCCCCCTTGGCAGTAGCTTCATGTCTTGATCTTCAAGCACGTGTCTTGTAATCTTCAATCTCTTGGTCTTCATGCATGTACTCCTTCTCTCACACATACCGTGACTACTCGCTGATATTTCCTCGCTTCGTCTTTCCAAGCAGGAATATAAAATATCTTCTTTTCATTTAACACCTGCAGATCAGCTTTCGATAAATTAACAAGATGCATCGGATCATACACTCTTAGCACTTCTTGTTCGTCTTCGTCTTCCATCACGGCTTCAGCAGTCTGGCAATCAACATACCACCATTTAAGATCTTTCAACACATCTTGAGGCATAGTCTTCATTGGAACCTCTTTCATGCATCGAATCGGTTTGTACTTCATTACCATCCATGGCTTGCCATCTGCTCTCATTCCTCTTTCCTTATCTTCCACTAGCTTTCCCTTCTGTGGCTTTAATAACTCAAACTTCTTTTCTTTAATACTTTCTTTCCACACGATCTTCCCAATAACTCTGGCCATGTTGTCGTCGCTTCTATTAATCAACCCCAATCTAGCCAAATCCTTCACCTCACATTCAGGCAATGTATTGAGAGATCTCAACGTCCTCTTAAAGTATTGGATCCCATCATATCTTTTCACCACGATCACTTTTAACTGTTCATCATATAGCCAACAGATAATTCCTTTCTTTGATTCAGCATAGCCTTTGATATTATAACTTTTCTTGAACATGGTTGGAACAGCAGGCTTCTTAGTTTTGATAAACCAATGAGCATAGCCTTCCTTCCATCTAGGCTGCTCCTCCCATTCTGTATCATCGTCTACTGTATCTTGACATACATCTGACTTTTCAACTTCAGGGATCTCGTGTTCAACATTCTCCTCAACTATTTCACCTTCTTCAACATCATCTTCTATCACAATTTCTGCACCAATCTTTTCAATCTCTTCGACTGGTAGAACATCATCTTCACACATAAATTCATCATCCAACATATCATCATCCAACTCCTTCAAGGCATCGATCACATCATCTCCCATCACCACGTCATCTACCATCACCACCTCATCACCACCAGAACCGCCAGCTGCACTTGCAGACTCCCCCTGAGCTGTGGAAGTCCCAAGAGCTTGAGTAGTTCTTGGCAACTCACCACCTGCACCTTTCGATGCATTGGGATCATCGTCTCTGTCATTCTTCTTCTTTGTCCTGAGCTCGTCGCCTTTACAGCTCGTCTCCCCCTGAGATGCCAAGAACTCCTTCATAGCATCTACAATTTTTCCATGTTCAACTAGGAGGGACGACTGTAGTTGATTTTCTGCTACTAGGCGCTGAATAGCCTGGGTCTGGATAAGATTTATCCTAGATTGCTCTGCCACGACCCGCTCTAGTGCAGCTATTCTTTCCGAGTCTGATAGGGTTGCATCTAAATCGAACCTCATATGTTATATATCTTGACTGTACTGAGGAGGGATTTCAAATGTAACCGGGACATCAGAAGCAGGCGTAACCGCAGGTGGTATCATACCTGATAACCCTGCAGTTGCAACGACTGTCGACTCAACAAATTGAGCAACCACCTCTGAAGGAGTAAGAGTTGGAGGTGGTAAAGACACAATCTCCGGAGTCGTCAGCTGGAAAGTAGTGATAGATGGGAGGCCAACAGATGATGATGTAGCCACCACGGGTACATCCGTGGCGCTTGAACTTGTAACCTGTAATGGTGTAGGGACAATTGACATACCGGACAGTGCGGGTGGAGCGAAACGTACGACTCTTGAACTCTCACCTGCTCCCATACCTGCACCTGTCCTGTCCCTTCTTGAACGTCTGATCAACTTATGAATGTCTTCTTCTTCTTCTAACTCACTGTCGTCATCTGTCCTCTTTCTCTTCCCATACGTCCTTTCTTGAGTCACCATCATACGTCTGGCCTCATCCATTACATCATCAAAATCTGAGTCAGCCACCGTCGTAGCTGCTCTAGTAACATGCACAGTCGAAGCACGTTCAACAGGGACCTGAACGTTCTCCTCTGGATCCACCCGATCCATATCAAAGAATCCTTGACCACCAAATTCTGCGTCAAGGTCCACATTCTCCTCCGGTGACACAACAGGAGCAGCAGGTATAGCTTGAGGTGCTCCTGCCTGTTGTGGTGCCGGGTCCCTAAACTCATCCCCTCAAGCAGGCACATACTCCGGGTTGATTAAGTACCCAAAGAGTGGAGTATGGCGAGGACGAAGTTCAGGCTTGCTCCTAGCACTCGAAGTTCTGCATTGGGCGAAGATACGTTTGTTCACACTTTCCACGTATCTGATAGGGCGACGTTGAGGCAACGTGGGAGCCACATGATTCAAGATCATTTGAAGAAATCTTGGATACATGAGGAATCTCTCACGTGCCATCGCCCTTCTCTGACGATCAATTTTATAGAAGACCATCTGACTAAAGCTATAGCGCTTATTATATGTCAGAGCAGTCATTGCTGACTGCATGGTCGCGCCCATTCCGTCAGTGCCCGCCTTCCTCCCTGACATGCAGACAATCATTACGTGCATGAGGAAGCGCCACTGATCGAGCAAGAAACCTTTCCTTCTCTGAGTATCGCCTAATGGACCAGAATAGCCCATTCGGAGAAACGCTCCGTCACGGAAAGGAGCCACAAAGTCTGTAGGGTCATCCCTAGTCTCCTCTCCAAAACGTAAAGCCACCCGGATTTGTTCAGAAGAGAACTGAACTTCTTGATTGTTGACGGTTGCTCGCATAACCGGGGGCTCGACGCGGCAGTCATATTCCACCGTCTGCCAATAATCCTCAATATTGGGTAAGGATATCGGCAGAGTAGTTGTGATCGCGTGGAATATCCGCGAGCGAAGGAGGAAAGTGATGATTTCGCGGTAATCCTCCACACCACTCGCATCTGGGTCTAACGTAATATACATATTATGCCCAGGGAAGAATTGTCTCTGGTTATCTCCCCCGTCATCGCCACCAGCACCTCCAGCACCAGCAACAGCAGCCATATCTGCAACAAACGAACCAAGTTAGATACACGTTAAGGCATAACACAAGTTCGCTTGTTACCATGAGCGAAGTTGTGATAAAATCTGTATAGGCGAAGTTAAAGGTGGGGCGAAGTTGGGAACAACTTCGCTTCATCTTTAAGTTCGTCTAATAACTAATACGTAAAAAGGTCCAGGCGAAGTTAATGATAACTTCGCTTCACCACAACATCGCCTCAGGCGAAGTTAAACCTCAGGCGAAGTTGCGGATAACTTCGCCTAATCCTTAAGTTTGCCTGAATCTGAAACGGCGACTGTTAGGTTTACGAAACGACGTGCAGTTGGTGAATTTAACGATTGTGGACTCCGTAAAACTCGATTTTATGATGGTCTAGACGTTCAGGTTGTTCACAACCACGTAAAAACAAGTTTGAAAAAAAAACGGTTAATAATGGTCGACCGACCGAGGTCATGAAACCGGTCTAAACGACCTTTGATAAAACACCAATGACAAAGATTATTAGCTATGACGACACTACGAACCTTGAATCGATAACGGAAACTGAGAAAAAGAACAAAGATGAAATCGAAAGACAAGTTCGCTGGTTAATCGGATAAGTTCGCTGAAAATACGGAGAGAATAAGTTCGCTTGTTTTGAAAATTAATGAACAGTTTGACCTTTAGAGTCCTTTATATAGGGGCGGAGTTATACAGGCGAAGTTGTGGATAACTTCGCCTAGGGCGAAGTTATTCACAAGTTCGCCGATATATCAAATTTTACAAAATCAACCCCTATAATTTGAACAATTTGCAATTTAGTTTTAAAACTTCCTTAAAGAGTTAAATGACACGATCAAGACTAAGTAACCAAGTATAAAATCAACAACTACATAAATAGGAAAAACTTTTTAAAAATTAAAGTACAAGGGATCAAATTTCAGTCTCGACAGGGACTACTACGTGTTAGAAAAGATCCGAACAGGAATCATACTAATTACGTGACTGTCACATAGATCCGTGTTTAGCTGTATTATGACATAAAGAAACAGGTTGTAGGCAGGTAAATAACTTAAGATGGTTTTCATCGTTTCTGTGATACGAGTTAAGTTCAATTAAGCTCAAAAATTAAGTGGGCAACAACTCAGAGATTATGATGCCTCCTATCTATTCTCAAAGCGTATTTGGCTTTCCCTAAGTCACCCCGAATTGACTTCGACCCATAGTGTCTGATTAAGTTTGTAAGTACTCTTCATCTGCTTCCCGTTCTCTTTCTTACTCCATGATTGAGAAGTCTTGACATTGTCAGCTCTAGAATATTTCAATAACTCATAAGGTTTTTTTTTTTACGATAAACATTTACATAGACTTCAGAGTAGTAAACAACTGCAAGTCCCGAATCTGGATCACTGCAGTTTCTTCACACACTATCTTTTCGGGAATCAGAACACTTACGGGCTCGTGTATGACTGGGTAATCGTTTTTCTGCCTATCATTCGGAAAGATATATATGAAGACATGCAAAACTCTTAAGGAGTTTCCACGTAAAATCGAGTAGATTTAGTTTGTATCACTTCTACTTTTACGCACCATAAAAAGCTACCATGACATACAATGACTGTTCTAAAGCCTTTTAAGCCTAATAACTTCACTAGTTAAGCACACAGAATCAGTAAATCTATCATTTTCCAAGGTTGGATCAATTTTCTGTTAAAACATAGTAACAGAACTTCGTACGAAGTAGTAGACTTGAAAAATAATTTCATTTCCCTAAAAAACAAATTTGACTTCAATCGCCCCGATCAGTTCCAAGTCTTCAGGTAAACGGTTATCCTGCGAATCCAATGGATTAGCTGGACCGACCACATACAAGTATGTGTCCTTCTAACTAAGTATGATCGACTAATTTTCAGCGAAAGAATAAAAAGACATCATAATCGCCCCGGTCACTTTCAGTCATCTGGTTAATGGCAACCCTCATACTCTACAAGTAGAAAATGAGGACCAAACATATCCTAGGATATGTCCTTCAAACTGAGGTAACCGACATAATTTTAAGCAATAGTGACATTTTTTTTTTTAATGCACAAAAAGCATGGTTACTCGGGATTGATCATCCCATTCAACTCAACAAGGTTTTGAAATCTTGATTTGTCAAACGCTTTAGTATATAAATCAGCGAAATTATCAAGCGTATCCACCTTTTCAAGCACAATCAGTTTCTTCTCAGCAAAATCCCGTATAAAATGATGACGTATGTCTATATGTTTAGTTTTACTGTGCTTCACGGGATTGTTAGTTACTGAGATAGCAGCTGTGTTATCAATGCAAATAGGAGTAAGTGAGAAATTCAGACCATAGTCGCGCAACTGTTGTTGAATCCAAAGAACCTGGGAGCAGCAGTTGGATGCTGCCATGTATTCTGCCTCACATGTTGAAATTGCGACTGAAGTCTGCTTCTTGCATTGCCACGACACCAATCTGCCACCTAGAAACTGACATCCTCCAGTTGTTGACTTCCGACTCTGATTGCACCCTCCATAATCAGAATCTGTGTAAGCGACTAGCTCTAAGTCTCCTCCCTTCGCGTACCACAACCCCAGCTTAGGTTTGCCTTTGAGATACCGCAAGATCCTCTTCACACCCTTCATGTGAGATTCCTTTGGGTTTGCCTGAAAACGAGCACAAAGACAAACTGCAAACATAATATCAGGCCTAGAAGCAGTTAAGTACATTAAAGAACCTATAATAGCCCGATACTTAGTTGGGTCCACATCTGCGTCATTGTCAGAATCAGCACCCAATTTATGGTTGACGCAGATTGGAGTATCGAATGGAGTGATGTCCTCTATCTTGAAGCGTTTGAGCACATCATGGACATACTTGGTCTGATGAATGAACATCCCATCCTTCTTCTGATCAACCTGCAATCCTAAAAAGAAAGTTAGTTCACCCATAGCACTCATTTCAAACCTTTTCTTCATGACGGCCTCAAACTTCTGACACATGGAGACTTTTGATGCAGCAAAGATAATGTCATCCACGTAGACTTGCACCAGCAGGAAGTCGCTTCCTTCTCTCTTGAAGAACAACGTGCTATCTATCTTTCATCTTTCAAACCCATTTTCAAGCAAGTAATCTGATAAGGCTGAGTACCAGGCACGAGGTGCCTGATGTAGTCCATACAACGCCTTGCTTAACTTGTACACGTGGTCTGGAAAGTCTGGGTCAGGAAAACCCGGAGGTTGCTCAACGTACACAACCTCATCAACTTTCCCATTTAGGAACGCACTTTTCACGTCTAACTGAAATACCTTCATCTTCTTATAAGCAGCAAATGCCAAAAACAATCTAATGGCTTCCAATCTTGCCACAGGAGCGAACACTTCATTATAATCAATCCCCTCTTGTTGATTAAAACCTTTAACGACTAGCCTCGCCTTGTTTCTTATAATAATCCCTTTCTCATCTCTCTTGCACTTAAAAACCCATTTTGTGCCTATCGCATGCACATTCTTTGGTTTTTCAACCAAAGTCCAAACTTCCATTTTCTTGAATTGAGCCAGCTCTTCTTGCATGGCTTCGACCCACGAGCTGTCTTTTAGAGCCATTTGATAATTCTTTGGTTCAATCTGGCTGATAAAGCAGGTGTACAAGCATTCGTTGATTATGCCTGTCTCCTTAATGCTTGTGTAAACACAGGTGTGCTCATTCAAGCTACGTCTTGTTTGTACACCGGAGGACACATCACCAATCACATTCTCCAAAGGGTGATCTTTATGAATTCTCGTGGTCGGAACTGAACCGACATGCAAATTGTCTTCCAAGTTAGAAGAGAGCTCGTCAATGGTTGTTTCTTGCTGAGAGTGAAACGGATTGAAAAATTCTTCTTCAGAAGAGGCAGCAGGGGTATCGTTAGCATTTGATGAGGAAAGTTGACATTTATCAAACAGCTGTCTTTGCACTAGATTTTCTTCCTCATCAAGGATCATCTTCGTAGCAACTCTTTCTTCTAGTTCTGCACTATCCAAATAAGGTATGTTAAAAGACTTAAAAAGTCTATCATAGTCGAAAAACTCAGCAGGTCCGTTGCTTGGTTTTGGCGGTTTGTAACTTGTGATATCGGTGTTACACACCACCTCAACCTTGCCGGTCGATGTATTAAAGACACGTCTGTTGGGTGTCCCAACAACATAACCGACTAAGATTCCTTCATCGGCTACTTCACCAAATTTAGAATTTGTCTTTAAAATCGAACAAGGGGACCCGAATGGTTCAAGACCACTCAAGTTGGGCTTCCTCCCATGCATAAGCTCATAACACGTTTTATTAAGTCTTTTAACAGTCAAGACTCTATTCAGGATATAACAGGCTGTAGCAACAGCTTCAGCCCAGAACACCACAGGTAGCTTCGAATCAGCCAGCATAGTTCTGGCTCCTTCAATTAACGTTCTATTCTTCCTTTCAGCCACTCCATTCTGTTGCGGTGTATACGGAGCGTTGTATTGGTGTTCAATCCCTTTCTGAAGGCAGAAGATCTCCATCTCAAAATTTTTGAACTCAGTTCCATTGTCACTCCTGATGAACTTAACCCTTTTATCCATAACGTTCTCAACTTTGGTAATCAAATTCTTCACCATCTGAGCCGTTTCATCTTTTGATTTCAGGAAATATACCCACGAATATCGTGAGTAATCATCAGTGATCACCAAGCAATAAGAAGTACCTCCTAGACTTTTTGCATTCACGGGACCGAAGAGATCCATGTGAAGCAATTCTAGAGTACTGACAATAGAATTGACCTTCTTGGTGTGATGGGATTTCTTGTGCTGCTTTCCCTTCTTGCACGCTAGACATTTGTCTTCAAAGTTGAAACTTTTCAAGGGAACGCCCAGCACAAGTCCATTCTTGACAATGTGGTTCATCTTCCGAAGATGAATGTGCCCCATTCTCCTATGCCACAATTCGGACTCCGATTCGCTCGCTTTTGACATAAGGCATGATTCTTCCGTGGCCATTTCAGTCGACCTCATATCCATAATATACGTATTCCTCTCACGTGGAGCCTTCATCACAATCCACTCCTCTGGTATCTGAAAACCAGGATGCAACACAATCGCCTCATTCTTTGTAAAATGTACGGTGTACTCCTTATCACAAATCTGCGACACACTCAGCAGATTGTGCTTCAATTCTTCGACAAAGTTTACTTTCTCTAGAGTCATCTTTCCATTAGACACCGTTCCCATTCCTGTAATCTTGCCTCCACTTTCTCCTGCAAAGCTCACTCTCCCTCCTTGAACAGGTTTCAAATCGTGTAACAAGTTTTTGTTACCCGTCATGTGCCGGGAACAGCCGCTATCCACAACCCATTGATTGTTGGCAGCCCTGTTCAACTGTTCCTGCACGATTAAAGCAGAAGATTAGTATCTAGGGACCCAAGACCAATTGGTCTTGGATCTATACATCCCGAACTTTGGCTTTCCAAAGTTAGTCTCGTAATCATTTCTGTGAGTCCTAACAGGATACCTTCTTGTGGATTGTCTATGAGGCCATCCATACCGTCTTGAATTAAATGAATTATTAGTTATGGTTTGGGTGTTACCAGTGAAAAACTGAGATCTATTTCTTTGAAAACCTGGATTAGTCCATTTTCTGAAATTCAATGAGTTTTCAGTTTTATCATTAAATTGATTACTGTTAGCTCTTTTCTCAGATTTTAAAGGCCTCACACCTCTGAATTTTTGCTTCAGAGGGCAATCAGCAACAAGATGTCCTTGTTGATTACATCTAAAACAACACCTGTTTTCAACTTTCTTATCAAAAGTTGTCTTAGATGTTGAGGCTGTATTACTGCCCGTTTGTCTCACATATGGTGGGACATACGGGTTTAGTGGAGACTTCTTTTCAGATGTTTTCTTTATCTCTCCACTTTTTGGTAATACTTCCTCTTGATTTGTCTCACTCGACTCAGAAGACTTGTCCGAGTTAGATGAGACAGGACTCGGAGCAGAAATTTTAACACTTGCAACAGGCTTACTAACTTCTGGTTCTTTAGTAGTAACTGGAATTGGAACTGTCTGAACAACCTCAAAGTCAACAGATTTCTGATTACTAGGGTTAAAAGTGTAATTGTGATTATAAGGTGGTGGAACCTCATGATAACCAATTCCTCCCCTCTTAACAGAGGAACCTTGATCACTAACAAGGTGATCAAGAATAGCAGAGGAATTTCTGAACTGCTCAAGTTTTCTATTCAGTTCCACCACTTTCACCTGGTGATCAGCAATCTGTTTTTCTCTTTCAGCTATTAGTTTGGTTTTTTCTTCCAAAACTTCATAGCTTAGATCAATCACTTGAATTTTTTCAGCAAGTTTTGCTTTTAGACTTTTAATATCCTTTTCACAAGCTTTTATTTTAACTTTATAGCTATTTTCTCTTGCTTTAGTAAAGTGATGATCTTCTTTTAAAGTTTTAAACTCAGCATCCAAACCAACATACTGATCAGTTATAGTTGCTAATTGCTCAGACAAGTTTTCACATTTAGAACAAGTAGGTTTAGAACATACCTCGGAGAGCTGGTCTTTAACATCTGCCATGAGAGCTTTTTCTTCTCCGGTAACCTTCTCATTTCCTTCAGTTTCAACCTTCGCCAAATTGGCCTGTTCGAAAGTTTCTTCAGAATGCAGGTTCCAGTTGTATTCACCATCTTCTCTGGAAATCATAGCACTATAATCTTTACTACCCCCATTATGCTGTGTAGACTTGCCCTGACCACGTTCTACACGCTCAAACCCTGGCATTCCACCGACAAACTTTCTTCCGGTCTTTTTCATAAACCGTTTCACTCTTCTCACGATCATAGCCATCTGCCATTGCAGATCCATTTCTTCCAGATCATCAGTATCAATCTGGTCATAGTCTTCATCCAACATAGCTGGATCAACAATCTTCCCCTGAATGTAGTTCTCATAGGAAGCAATAAAAGAAGCATAGAGAGCAAACTGCTCTTCAGCAGATTTGACACTCATAGGCATCTTAGAGTAGTTGTTGCTAGGAATACTTGGAGAGCAACTACTCTTGCTTGCTTGCGGTTTAGATGCACTAGATCCACCTGCTACAAAGCAAACATCACCATTCGTATTGACTGACACATGCCCCTCATGTGATGAGTTGGCGCCCGACTCTCCCTTCGAGTAGTAGGCAGCTGATTCAGTCTTCGAACCTGAACTAGAGTTGACTTTAGCACCATACATACCTGGATCTTGAACCTGATCCGTAGGTGTCTCCTTTCTAACCATGTTAAGCTCAAAGATTCGGAGCTTGTTAACTGCTGTCTCAAGGTCATAGTCAGCAAAGTCTTTATCTTCTCTCATCAACACAGTATACATCTCCCATTTTGGTGGGAGAGCATCAAGAAGCTTCTCAACAATCTCATCTTCTTTGTATGCAATTGAATAGTTGCTGAGTTCAGTCATCAGATGATAATATCTGGTGATGATATCATCAAGTGATTCGTTTTTCAGATACTTGAAGACCGAGAATTGAGTTTTGAGCAATTTGATCTTCGAAGCACGGATTCCCACATTTCCTTCAAACCGGTTCTCAAGAGCTTCCCAAAGCTCTCTTGCTGTCTTGTACTTTTTAAAAGTATGAAGGATCTCTTGTGGAAGAGCCATAGTGATAGCAGCATGAGCCTTGCTCTCGGCCTCATACATCTTTTTCTCTTCTTCTTCCATTTTGCTGTACTTTTTGATCTGATCACGACCTTCGTACTCCATAGTTGGTGGAATATAACCATCCTGGATGCATACCCACATTTTCGCATCCTGGTACTTGACATATTGTTCGAACCGATCCTTCCAAGCAACGAAGTCAGTTCCTTTAAGCAACTTTGGGGCCTTAGTAGCTGACCCTGCTTCTACTTCCATCTTAACTAACTCTGAGATGTTAATTGACGACATCTTTCTCAAAAACTAAGAAACCCGAAAAAAAAAAAATTTTTTTTCCGAAAAGTATTGTAGGCGAAGTTACGGATAACTTCGCTTAGACTTAACTTCGCTGGATCTTTCTTAAATTCTTCTGAAAACTACTGTAGGCGAAGTTACGGATAACTTCGCTTAGACTTAACTTCGCTGGATCTTTCTTAAATTCGCGTGACTTGGCGAAGTTGAGTGTAACTTCGCTTAGGGTAAGCGAACTTAGGAAGTAGGCGAGGTTGTAGAGAACTTCGCTTGAGATAGGCGAACTTGAGAAGGTAGGCGAAGTTGTGGATAACTTCGCTTAACCTTATATCTTCGCCGAAACCCTACGAACAGTGACGGCAACTTCGCCTGATGAACACGAAGTTTCTGCAGATCTGATTTCTGGGTTTTTCGAGGTTTTTGACGCTGTAAAGGGTTGAATACGATGGTAGGAGGTAAGAATGACAAAAAAACACAGAAAACACGTCCCGCGAATAGTCGAAACGGGACGATTTCTACACCCGCGTGAATATCCCGAACCACACAATTGAGCAAAAGCTCTGATACCACATGTAGGTCCCCCCGGGGCGTCGCCGATCGATACGAGATCCGCACGAGGTCTAGGAGTGCGGAATCCTCCTAGACTCGTTTATTGGTGTAAAGATGAAGAACACAAACACGTACACGAACAAATACACGAACAAATACAAGAACAAATACAAGAACGGGATAATCAAATCTGCAGATTCTTATATAATAATCAAAACACGTTACATACCGTAACCAAACAGAAAACACGACTGACCCGAGGTGAGCTCTACCTCGGGTCGTCTCACACGACTCTCATTTTCTCTTACTCTCTCTAAACAAACAAACTGCTCAAAACACACACTAATTTCTGGATTACTAAACCTAAACAAGACACACGTATATATATATAAAACATTCTAGGGCCTGGGCTTCAGTAGGCAAAGTTGTTATAACTTCGCCTATGGCGAAGTTATTCTAACTTCGCTTATGGCAGAAGTTGTTACAACTTCGCCTACGGCGAAGTTGTTATTACTTCGCCTATGGCGAATTTGTTCTAACTTCGTACTTCGTTTCCGCTTATCAGAATTGCATAGCGACGATCACAAAATGCACCAACAGTCTCCCCTTTGACCGTTGCTCTCAATTCTAACAAACACAAAAGATCATCTGTTACACGACATGCACCAACAGTCCCCCTCTTAACTGATGATCTTCTGTTTGCAGTCAACCAGCCGTGCCTGAATCTGTCATGTAGCTTCACAAATCTACCAATCACCCAGCGTCTTCCATATCAGATCTTCCCTTCAGTGTAAGCTTCTCCGACTATAACGATTGAGGTCTTTGAAATGCATGCATCCTCGTGCCAATAGATCATCTCAACCAATCACGTGAGTCCATCTGACTTCACCAACACATGAAGTTGGGCTTCCTCCACAACTTCACCAACTCGTCGGCATACGATAAGTTTTAATCTTCAACTACTCAACATCAAGTGATCAATTTCATCACAAAACCACCTTGACAGAATCTAACACATGACCATTAATTAATCCGAAGCATCTTCAATCATCAGGGATAACGATCAAGAACATAAACACTTTAGTTCCCGATTAAATCCAACTTGTTCCAGAATTTTCACTCTAATAAATAAGCATCACGTTTCAGGATCCAATTCTCGAACGCCTTGAAAATAACATAAATAATATGCTCTGACCGCAATCCAGTAATGACAAAAACCTTCAGTTCAATTTGACTTTCTTCAGTTGGTCAACCTCAAACAACAACTATTTTATTGCCCACAAACACCCAAATATGTGTCAATATCCAGTTTCAATCAATATCCCATTCACAAACTCAACTCCATATCCAGAGTTGACACGTATTTGTTCACACGTAAGACCCAGAGATAACAAGTTTCACTCGTTAACGGAACAACATCTCCGGTCTCACAATAATCGTGTACACCTGGCCATACAGACGAAAACTCCAAAACACTTTTTTATTTCTCGTTAACTTCGCCTAAAGTCAACTTCGCCTGTCCATAACTTCGCCTATTCCATAACATCGCCTGACTGATAAGCGAACTTGTGAGATAGGCGAAGTTGTGGATAACTTCGCTTAACCTTATATCTTCGCCTAAACCCTAAAATTTAAGCGACAACTTCGCCTGAACCCCATAACTTCGCCTGCGGCGCTGTTCAGCCAAGAACACATCATATTCGTGCCAGAAACACCAAAACGCAGATCTCGAACCATAGCATAAGAGCCTAAGGCTCTGATACCAATTGTAGGTTCCCTGGATGGATCAACACGAGATATCTCGATCTACGTAGGTACGGAATCCCTGCGTAGGTCGTTACGAGCTTAGAAGACACGAATAGATCAAACACGATACGATAAACAAACACGTTATATTATAACCAAAACACGTGATACAATATCACTATTACAGACACGAACTCTCGTCCTCACGTTACAGCTCTCGTAACTTCGATAATGATCACACGAACTCGTTTTCTAAGCTAAGCCGTAACCTATATAAATACACGATAACTTCGCCTGGCATGTTCAGGCGAAGTTGTCCATAACTTCGCTTGACTAACAAGTTCGCCTAAACAGCGAACTTGTTAGTAACTTCGCTTAAGACATATAAAACATAATTAATCATTACAGACTCGATTACAGACACTAGACTATGAACTACTGACATTATGCACCAACACATTTCGTTAAGTATATTCAATATGTGTACTATATATATATATAGAGAGAGAGAGAGAGCAAGGTTACAATAAGAAGTGGATTTTTCTTAAGAAGTGTGAGAAGTGTGTTTTCACCATTAGATCTAATAAAACACACTGCACAATAAACACACAACTAAAAAAACACACCGCACAATAACACACGTTCCATATCCACCGTTAGATAAACACATCCAACGCACCAAATTACTTCTTACACTTCTTATTATAACCCCACCCTATATATACATATATATATACACGGAATAGTTAACGTACAAATAAAATTAACGTGCTAAACGTGATAATCAAGTAGAGTAATTATATATACAGTAGAGTAATTATGTAATTACTCTATGATGTAGTAACATAATTACTCTACTTGTATATATAATTACCCTACTATACTCTCACGTTTAGCACGTTAATTTAATTTATAGTTGATCCAAACTGTCACACCCCATCCTACGGCGGAAATGTCGAGGCGTGAGCTGATTGCTCAAAGCTCTCAAGGTACTATCATGTAATACTTATAATGATAATATCTATTAATCAATTTCAAATAATTCAACAAAGTTCAGATAGACAAAGTACAAAATTTCCATCAATAAAACACGTAAAATTACATCTAAATTTAAATCTTGTATCTTCTTCTCTGGCATGAAACCCTAAGTTTTCTTCAAAACAAGCTTGAGAATCACATCACACGATGACCTGCATATGCGTTAAAAATACAAATAGGTTTTGTCAACACTAGGTTGAGTGAGTAAAACACCATACTTTGTAAATATATCATAATAAATAAAAGGACAAACCGTGTCAAGTGAGATAAGCAATTTAACCAAATGAGCAAGTAAATATGTTGTCGGTAAGCTTGATGCCAGATGAACTGGACGATGGCTAACACGACGGCCGTATGATCATACAAGTCTGCGAATATGTTGGGCCCCTCTGAATTGTATTCAAGTAAAGCATATAAGCATATAACACGTGAGGCATAAATTGTTAAACACACATAACTAATAGTTGTAATATGAGTAATATATAGTAATAAAATATTTACGAACGCATACGTCCTCTGAATTAGTAAAAATGAGTTTAAAAGGGGGAATGTGATACTCACCTTATCATATGAGTAAACGGAAATAATAAAATAATAAGAATGAAGACGGCGATTCACGCGTTGACGATAAAGCCTGATACAAGATTAAATATGAAACCATCATAAGGATTGAACGGATAGAATAGGGTTCGAGAGATCGATGGTTAATCAATATTTTATTACATATTATTTAAACTTATTTAGTTTGTAGATTTTTTTATTCAATGTTACGTTTTTATTATGTGATAATATTTTAAAAGATTTTAAAATACATCTTTATATATATATATATATATATTTGATAAAATAAATTTATTTGTTTAAATAAATATTAAATAAATAGATATTTTTATAAATAATTCAACAGGTTTTATTTATTTTATATATATATACACATATATATATGTATTTATGCATATATTTACACATGGGTAAAAATTTTAATAAGATTCGAGAAAACACAAGTATCATTGTCGATTTTTAATAATTCATAACTTATTTACCGTATGTTATAATTATTATTAATTAATATGATTATATAAACAAAGTTTAAAAATAACAAAAAAAAAACGGGGTGGTTGGGGTTCGAACCCGCGACCAGCCAATCCATAAACATCACACAACCATCTGCACTACCAGATCAACTGGTAAGAAACTGAAACAAACTAATTAAATCTTGCATATTCAAAACCCAATAACAGTTATGAACCCTAGCAATCTTAATCGGCCATATTGCTAATTAATTGGCCGATTAACCATAGGGGTTTTGTACAGCACATAACGACGAATACAGCGGTATATCTATTACCTTAATCGAGGTTTAAAAAAGGGTTAATTAAGCAAGAACAAGGCCGGTGATGAGCAATGATGAACATACTATCAAACGGCTATAAAAATTCAACTGGTTTGAGGGTTAAGGACGTCTAGGGTTAGAAGCTCGTGTCTAGAAGTTTAATTGAGTTATTATAAACGTTTATATGTAATACGAATTAGGTTTAGGGCCGGCTTGGTGTAAAACGCAATGCATATCTGATTTGATTGAATTAACATAATATAAACGTCTATTAGGCCGATTTTAGAACGTATAATACGATCTTTGATTCAATTTCCATAAACAAGACGAGAATTGAGGTCCAAGACAACCCAATTGAAATCGGGTAAAGTAAAATGGGTATCAGGTTCGGATCCTGGTTTAACCAGATTCTTGATGGGTTATAATATAAATTTGCATATCAGTCCCCTAGGGTTTGAGGATGGAAACAAAATGGGTCAAAGTTTAAGTTTGGGGGATTTTTGCTCAAATTTGAAAGTTTATAATAATATAATATTAAATAATTAAATAATAATATAATAATAATTAATCTTCTCGATAAACGTGATATTTATATTTAATAAAATAACTCGAACATCGAAATGGGTCGAGTATTTAATAAAAAAATATTCATTCAAAAAAAACCCGAGCTGTTACTTGTGTCCCCTATTTTAGGGAATTTCGTCCCGAAATTAAAGAATACTATAACAACGCCATTAAATTTTTAAGAACAATAAAAAATTTTAATATGATTTAAAACTAATCATAATACAGTGCTTTGAATAGTTGAAGCAACGCTCCAAATGAAACTCCGATAAGGGCACTTATATGTAGGATGTAACAGCGGCGTATCCACAATTTCCTTATCATCTTTACATTTTTATCGTTATCTCAACTACTTACGATTCTATATTATGACACACAATGATTCGGATTATGATTTCCATGCGAGGACTTTGGTAATCAAGTGTCAACCCGTAATTACTTAGATCGTCGGATGGTCCACAAAACTCGTCCCATTGTGTGAGTTGCAAAACATTTAAAGAACATGATTTTGAGAAAACAAAAGTTTTAATGAGTATTAATAATAACACTAGAAAATCACCAATGTATAAAACAATTTCAAAAGTTGCAGTGGATTTTAATAAAGCAAAGAAATTTCTAAGACATATTTTAAACGTAAAAATATTGGTATTTAAAGTTGAAAAAGAGATAACTTATTAATAGTTGAGGTGAATGGATTGTGATGAATGAAGGATAGACAACTAAGATAAAAGTATATTTTAATAAACAATATATTTAAATAAAATAAACTTTATTCATGAGGTAAATGATGTAAAAGATAAATAGTTCAAATAGAAAATAATCCAAGGCCATAAAGAGGCGTTACAGTACGTAATACAAAAAAAACAAGATAAATTAAGATAGTTAAAGGACACATCAAAAGTCTTTAGGGTCCTTGAGTAGCTTAATTGACGTGACTTGAAGCACCATGAGGAGTTGCATTTGGATAGCTTGAATAGGAAACATCAAAAGTATTTAGATTGACTTGGGATAGCTTGAATGGGTTGAACTTGCATAGCAGGGGCTTGAGTATAGTAGGCTTGGTATACTTGAGCTTGCGGGTGCGGGATTCGATAAAGTTGGGGTAAGTAAGGTTGACCTTGATTGATTGGGAGTAGCTTGGAGGACATGGGGTTGATGGGTTTGAACTTGGTGAGCATGGTTAAAGTAGTAGGGTGTAGTCATAGTTTGGGCTTGATGGGCATGGATAAGTTGAGGGCACATATTACTCAGATGATTTGGGGCTCCACAATGATAGCAAGCACGGGTGTTAGGGACATCGGGTTGAGCATGTGGGGTGGCTTGTGCATTAGGCGGGACACGACAAGTGTTAGCAATGTGGCCATAACGGTTGCATTGGGTGCATAGTCGGCAAGGGGTTTGAGCAGAGTGATGAAAGTTACACTTGGGACATAGAGGATGAGGTCCGGCGTAGGCCTTTTTGTTCGGAGTGTTTTGGTTTTGGTTAGGAGGTTAATGGCATTGTTATGATGGTTGGCTTTACGCTCGTTGTTGTGGTTGTTGTTGCGGTGATTGTTGTTGTTTGAAGCAGGTTTGGATTCAACTTTAGCATCAGAGGATGAGTCGGTTTCATTCTTGTCGGGGTTAGGATTGGAATCCTTGTGGGACAAGGTTCCATCCCTAACATGACTGTCGGTGAAGGAAGCAGCTAGGTCCATAGCCTCACCGGGTTAGGGAATCACGACCCATCACATCATCACGGAAAATGTTTGATAAACTGCGAATGTATTTCTTAATATCGTGGTTCTCAGGGGCTACAAGGTGGGGTACGATTTGGCTAAGTTCACGGAAGCGGTTCGAGTAGGTAGAGTTATCCCCACTATCTTGCTTGAGCTCCAAAACTCGGCCTCAAGCCTTTGCATCTTATGATCAGGGCAGAACTCCTTCTTCATTGCCTCTTTGAGTTCTTCCCATGGCATGTCTTTAACCAAGTCGGAACCTTGGTCAGCCCTTAAAGCATTTCACCATGTGACAGCTCGGTCCTCGAACATGCTCTAGGAAAACTTAGTCCGTTTGGCGTCCGGACATTCGCAGTGGATGAAAATATTCTCCATCTTTTCAAACCATTGCAGTAGCTTGGTGGCATTCTCCTCACCACGAAAGGAAGTAGGTTTGATAATATAACAAGCCTCAAAATAAATTAAAGGAAAAGTAAGGAAATGAAATGAGAAAATGCCATCCCATATTGGTGGAAGAAAGAAAGGAAGAAGCTTCCACCATAGTATAAATAGGAATGTAAGTTTCTTGTCCCACATCGCTAGATGATAAAACTAGTGAGCACTTTATAAGGAAGAAAATTCCTATGTTAATGTTCTTATAAGACATATCACACCCAGTGGTCCTAACGGAGGGTGCGAAGCACCCGAACGCGCACGCGCACGGGCTCGGGCACGGGCACGGGCTCGGGCGAAGTGCGGTGGGCGACATGTGGTGCTTTGATGGCGCAGTTTGCACTTCGCACGCTCGCATCGCCGCAAGCCGCATTAAGGGCCGCCTTAGTATTTTTGTTGGGAATTAAGAAAAATAAAAAAAATTAAAATCCTTCCATCGCGATACGCGAAGGGTTTAGATAACCCATCGCGTACTGCGACGTGGAGGTTATGTAGAGGACACGTCGCCTGCCACGTGGTGTGCCACGTAGCAGGCCTAGGGCTGACTCAGCGAAGCTATAAGATGCTTCGCGGTACGCGATGGCTTTCTATTTATGGCCATCGCGTACCGCGATGGGGTCCAAAACTTGCTATATATAAGAAGGAAACGAGACGTTCACTTTTTGCTCAAAATTTGTTTCTCTCTTAATACAAACACATATAAGAGTATAATATAATACCGAGTATCGTAACGATATCCTATCCGATCGAAAGAAATATACACGAATCTGAAAGCTCTGCCTGTTAAGGTATGACATTGTGCCATCATGTAAAGTTTGTACTCTCATGATTATAGTTATGATTATTGGTTTTATACTAATATAGTAATACTACATTGTGTTTATCTTAGGTGCTTATTACCAGGAGATGTTCTTTAATTGTAAACCTGCAAGGTGAGACATTCGAGTTTTTGTACCACTCACATTTGCGTGAGACAACTGTTTTTCCGACCCTTTCATGATGATTTCAAAACCTATAAAACTCATGGGAGATGGTCTAAATATTTTCAAATATATTTTTAAAAGTATTTTAAATACATTACAGTGATTAAGTCTCTGTAGACTTACGGGATGGTTACTACTGATATTGTGGGGTTTTGTATACAAGGCTTGCCTACTGGGCTATAACACGTTACTTATTGGACAAGTGTTAGCCAATAAGTAATATGACCACAATCATAGATACGATCGAGTGACAAGTACCTTTCGGTAATTTGTAAGCAGGCAGATGTAAAAACATCTTAATGCTGGAGGATGATGAGTTTATGATTGAAGATGATGTGCTGCCTGTTGATGATATATCCCTGTTGTAGATGATGTGCTCAACGAGAAGAGTAACAGCAGTTGTCTGTTGTATCTATTGTAGGTTCCTGGACGGATCGTACACGGGATGATGACGTGGATACAGCAGTCGCCTGTATCCAGCTGTCGAGATACAAAGTGCTGAAAGTGAATCAATTTAGTCGCCCGATTCACATGATTGCTAACGGTTAACACATCAATAGATACAAAGTGCTCAACGGCAGCACCACATGCTGTATCCACGTCACGGGTTTTCCTGACCCAGACTTTCCTGATCACGTATACAGGTTGAGCAAGGCGTTATATGGGTTACATCAGGCACCTCATGCCTGGTATTCAACGTTATCGGACTACTTGCTGGAAAATGGTTTTGAAAGGGGATTGATTGACAGTACGTTGTTTGTGAAGAGAGAAGGATGTGACTTCCTACTGGTTCAAGTCTACGTGGATGATATCATTTTTGCTGCATCAAGAGTATCCATGTGTCAGGATTTTGAGGCTGTCATGAAGAAACGATTCGAGATGAGTGCTATGGGTGAACTAACTTTCTTTCTAGGATTGCAGGTTGATCAGAAGAAGGACGGGATGTTCATTCATCAAACGAAGTACGTTCATGATGTGCTGAAAAGATTCAAGATGGAGGACAGTTCTCCATATGATACTCCAATCTGCGTCAATCACAAATTGGGTGCTGAATCAGATGGTGACGCAGATGTGGACCCAACTCTGTATCGGGCGATAATAGGTTCTTTAATGTATTTAACTGCTTCTAGGCCTGATATAATGTTTGCTGTTTGTCTTTGTGCTCGTTTTCAGGCAAACCCAAAGGAATCTCACATGAAAGGTGTGAAGAGGATTTTGCGGTATCTCAGAGGCAAGCCGAAACTAGGGTTGTGGTACCCAAAGGGAGGAGACGTTGAACTGGTGGCGTATACAGATTCTGATTATGGGGGATGCAATCAGAGTCGGAAGTCAACAACAGGAGGCTGTCAGTTTCTTGGAGGAAGATTAGTTTCCTGGCAGTGCAAGAAACAGACATCAGTTGCAATTTCAACATGCGAAGCTGAATACATGGCAGCATCCAACTGCTGCTCTCAGGTTTTGTGGATTCAGCAACAATTACGCGACTATGGTCTGAATTTCTTACTCACTCCTATTTTAATTGATAACACTGCCGCCATCTCAGTAATTAACAATCCCGTGAAGCACAGTAAAACTAAGCATATTGACATTCGTCATCACTTCATACGGGATTGTGCTGAGAAGAAACTGATCAAGATCGAAAAAGTTGATACACTTGAAAATTTTGCTGACTTGTTTACAAAAGCGTTTGATAAATCCAGATTTCAAAACCTAATTGAGCTGAACGGGATGATCAATCCCGAGTAACCATGCCTTTGTGTTTATTTAAAAAAAAAAAAAAAAAAAAAAAAAAATTGTGTCATTATTGCTTAAAATTAGTCGGTTACCTCAGTTTGATGGACATATCCTCGGATATGTTTTGGTCCTCGTTTCGACTTAGAGAATGAGGTTAGCCATTAACCGGAAGACTGAAAGTGACCGGGGCAGTTATGACGTGTGTTCTTCAGTTGCTGAAAATTAGTCGGTCATTCTTAGTAAGAAGGACACATACTTGTATGTGGTCGGTCCAGTTGATCCATTGGATCTTCAGGATTGCCGTTTACCTGAAGACTTTGACGTGATCGGGGCGATTGAAATCAAAAATTTTAAGGGAAATGAAATTACTTTTCAAGTCTAATACTTCGTAAGAAGTTCTTTGCTGTGTTTAACAGAAAATTGATCCAACCTTGGAAAATGATATATATACTGATTGTGTGTGCTTAACTAGTGAAGTTATTAGGCTTAAAAGGCTTTAGAACAGTCATTGTATGTCATGGTAATTTTTATGGTGCGTAAAAGTGTATGTGATACTAACTTAAACTACTCGAATTTACGTGGAAACTCCTTAAGAGTTTTGTATGTCTTCATACATATCTTTCCGAATGATAGGCAGAAAAGCGACTACCCAGTCATACACGAGCCCGTGAGTGTTCTGATTCCCGTAAAGGAAGCATTTCAAGACACTGCAGTGATCCAGATTCGGGACTTGCAGTGGTTTAGTACTCCGAAGTCTATAAGTATGTATGGTAAATAAAAAAAAAAAAAAATGTGTATATTTTCAGTACTTATGAGTCATAGTCACAATCAAGACTTCTCAATTCTGGAGTAAGAAAAGAACGGGAAGCAGACAACGAGTATCTACAAGTTAATCAGACACTATGGGTCGAAGTTAATTCGGGGTGACTTGGGTATAGCCAAATACGCTTTGAGAATAGATAGAAGGCTTCATTATCTTTGAGTTGTTGCCTACTTAACATTTTGAGCTCAACTGAACCATAATCCGTATCACAAAAACGATGAAAACCATTTAAGTTATTTACATGCCTACAACCTGTTTCTCTATGTCATAATACAGCTAAACACGGATCCAAGTGACAGTCACGTAGTTAGTATGATTCATGTTAGGATCTTTTCTAAAAACGTAGTGGTCCCTGACTAGACTGAAATTTGATCCCTTATTTCGTTAAATTTTTATAAGTTTTTTCTATTTTCGTAGTTGTGTTATTGTAAAACTGGTTACTTGGACATGATCATTTTTTGTTTAACTCTTTTTGGAAGCTTCTAATGTTAAGTGCAATATTCTTCAAACTTAAAGGGTTGATTTTAAAATTTCGGGCGAAGTTGTTGAATTCGGCGAAGTTGTGCTTAACTTCGCCTAGGCGAAGTTAAGCGTAACTTCGCCTGAACAGAATCTGCCCTATATAAGGACTTTAAAACTGGAACAGTACCATTATTTTCACAATTCCGGCGAACTTATAATCAAAAACAAAAACGGTTATTCCGGCGATCTTGTTTACTTTTCGATTTCGATCTTTGTTTCCAGATTCTTGTGTTCATTGACGGTATGTGTTGTCAATATCATTCCCAAACATACTCGTTCGTTATAGTTTTACCCGGTTCGAGACCTCGGGTCGTCGAACCTTCAAAACCTAGTTTTTCAACCGTGTATTACGTGTTCATGGACGAGCTTTACGTCTTAACACCATTATTATGTGTTGTTCGTCACTCCTAAATCGTCAAATTTGTGCGAAAACATCGGATCGTGGCCGATTGAATCTGAACAGTCGCCGTTTCAGATTCAGGCGAAGTTATGGTTAAGGCGAAGTTATCCGCAACTTCGCCTGAAGCTTAATTTCGCCTGTGGCGAAGTTATCCGTAACTTCGCCTTGAACTCAAGTTCGCCTGAGGCGATGTTGTGCCAAGGCGAAGTTATCATCAACTTCGCCTATACCAATTCACTTAACAGTTTTTAGACGAACTTACAGATGAAGCGAAGTTGTTCCCAACTTCGCCTCACCTTTAAGTTCGCCTGTACAGGTTTAATCACAACTTCGCACTTGGTACAAAGCGAACTTGTGAGTTGCTTAACTGTTCTCTAACTTGTTTTGTTTTGTGCAGATATGGCTGCTGTTGGAGGTGCTGGTGGTGACGACGGTGATGATCAACGACAATTCTTTCCAGCCCATAACCAGTACATCACTTTAGATCCAGACGCACGAGGCGTAGAAGACTACAGGGAGATTATCACGTTTCTCCAGCGATCAAGAGTCTTTCATGCGATCACAAATACACTGCCCATTTCTCTGCCTAACATTGAAGACTTTTGGCAGACAGTGTACTATGATTGCAGGCCTGAGCCTCCGGTGATGCGAGCAACCGTAAATGGTCATGACATACAGTTTTCCTCGGAAGATATACGGTTGGCTCTGCAGTTCGGTGAAGAAACAAGAGATGACCCAACGGAGTTCGTAGCTCCTTTCCGTGATGGAGCTTATTTGAGGATGGGTTATTCGGGTCCGCTGGGGGACTCGCAGAGGAGGAAAGGGTTTTTGCTGGATCAATGGCGCTTCCTGATGCATGTATTGATTGTATGCATGTCCGGCAGGAAGGCAGGAACAGATGGGATGGGCGCGACGATGCAGTCAGCCATGATAGCGCTGACTTACAACCGCCGATATTCTTTTAGTCAGCTGATATTCTACGAGATCGATCGTCAGAGAAGGGCTGTGGCGCGCGAGCGATTCACTATGTATCCTCGTTTCTTACAGATGATTTTGAATCATGTCGCTCCGTCGCTACCGCAGAGACGCCCGATTAGATACGTCGAATGCGTGACGAAACGTATCTTTGCTCAGTGCCGCACTTCGAGCACTCGTAGCAAGCCTGAGCTGCGTCCCAGGCATACTCCATTATTCGGGTATCTCATCAATCCGGAGTATGTTCCTGCAGGAGGGGACGAGTTCAGAGACCCGCAACCACATCATGCGGCAGCACCACATGCTGTATCAGCTGCGCCTGTTGTATCTACTGTTGCCTCTGCTGCTGTGCCAGCTGCGGTATCTCCTGCTGTGTCTACTGCTGAAGACGTTGATCTTGATGCTGCCTTTGGCGGACATGGTTTGTTTGATATGGATGTCTCGGGTCCTCAGTTTATGGATGTTACTAGAGCAGTTACTTCGGTAGCTGACTCCGATCTAGACGAAACGTTTGCTGAAGCGAGACGACTTATGGTGTCTCGGGAGAGAACTACGGGAAAGAGGCCGAGAACTGTAAACGAGGATGAGGACGAAGTTGATGAAGAGGAGGCAGTGCAGATTGTGCTCAGACGTTCACGAAGAGAACGGACAGGTATGGGTTCCGGAGCTGGAGAATCTTCGAGGCTGGTACGTTTTGCTCCACCTGCCTTGTCTGGTATGTCTCTTATTCCTTCCACAGCACAGGTTACTGCTGTCGAGACGTCGGCCCCAGCAATTGTGTCTCTACCACCCCAACCGCTTAATCCACCGGTGGTAGTTGCACGATTTGTTGAGTCGACCATCACTACTACTGCAGGGTTACCAAGTGTACCACCTGCGGTCACTTCTGCTGCTGATGTCCCGCCAACTCCAACGCCTACTTCAGATTCCGAGAGGATTACATCACTAGAGCGGATTGTTGCTGATCAGACAAAGACCATTCAAAGCCTAGTGGAATCCAATCGACTACAAGCAGCCCTCCTGGTTGAACACGGAAAAGTAATAGATGCCTTCAAGGCATTCTTGGCATCTCAGGGGGAGAAGACTTGTAGGGGAGATGAGTTGAGGACGAAACGGAGAGAAGATCATGACGATGATCCCAATGCACCGGAAGGTGCAGGTGGTGAGCTGCCAAGAACCTCTCAGGATCTTGGGGCTTCCACAGCTGAGGGGGAGTCTACAAATGCAGCTGGTGACGACGGGGTAGCGGTTGATGATGATGCTGATGTTGAAGATGTTATCGACGCATTGAAAGAGTTGGATGAGGAGGATGATGAGTTTATGATTGAAGATGATGTGCTGCCTGTTGATGAGATCGAGAGGATTGGAGAGCAGATTACGGTTGAAAACGTGTTAGAGGAAGGGGAGATTGTTGATGACTCCGTGGAACACGAGATTCCGGAGGTTGAGAGACCAGAGTTGGGTGATGAGAACGCGGAGGAAGATGCTGAGTGGGAGGAACAACCGAAATGGAAGGAGTGTTGTGCCCACTGGTTCGTAAAGACGAAGAAGCCGGCGGTCCCTAAGATGTTCAGAAAAAGTTACAATATTAAGGGATACGCGGAAGCCAAGAAAGGTATTATCTGCTGGTTATACGACGAGCAGCTGCGGCTCTTCGTGATCAAGAGATACGATGGCATTCAGTACTTCCAGAGAAAGTTGAGATCTCTAAACACACTGCCAGAATGTGAAGTAAAAGATTTAGCCAGATTGGGATTGATAAACAGACGTGAAGACAACATGGCTAGAATCATTGCGAAGATCGTGTGGAAAGAGTGCGTTAAAGAGAAAAAGTTTGAGCTACTGAAACCACAAAAGGGGAAACTTGTCGAAGACAAGGATAGAGGTCTGAGAGTTGATGGAAAACCTTGGATGGTCATGAAATACAAACCGATCCGGTGCCTTAAAGAAGTACCGATGAAGTTCATGCCTAAGGACGTGCTCAAAGATCTAAAATGGTGGTACGTGGATTGTGAGACAGCTGAGGCGGTAATGGAAGATGAGGATGAACAAGAAGTACTTCGGGTTTATGACCCGATGCATCTTGTTAATCTATCGCAGGCTGATCTGAAAGTGTTCAACGAGAAGAAGATCTTCTACATTCCTGCTTGGAAGGATCAAGCTAGGAAATATCAACGGGTGGTGTCGGTATGTGTTAGATAAGGGGCGCATGCGTAGAGATGCAAGATTACAAGACTCAAGATTTGAAGATCGAGATATGAAGCTACTGCCAAGGGGGAGTCTGTTGGTACATGTGTGTCAGTAGTTCATAGTCTAGCATTTGTAATCGAGTCTGTAATGCAATTATGTTTTGATTATGTTTATATTTGTAACACGCGAAGTTGTCAACAAGTTCGCTCTGGCGAACTTGTTGAATCAGCGAAGTTATTGACAACTTCGCCTATGGCGAAGTTGTCATGTTTATATACTGTTTCAGCCGAAACAGTTAGTGTTGGTCGTTTTGGGTTTTCGTTTCAGCTGTTCACTTCGTGTGTTACGTGTCATTGTCTGTAATAGTGACCTCGGGTCACGTGTTTGTTATCAATATAACGTGTTTGGTTTATTGCTTGTGTGTTCGATCTCTACATACTCTACACTCGTATCTACCTACGCAGGGATTCCGCACCTGCGTTGTTAGCGACATCCCGTGTACGATCCGTCCAGGAACCTACAATAGATACAACAGGCGACTGCTGTATCCACGTCATCATCCTGAATCTGTATCCACGTGAAAGGTGTGAAGAGGCCACTAAATTGATTGCTGAAAGTGAATCAGAATTTAGATATCTCAATTCTGATTCACTTTCAGCAATCAATTTAGTTTTTTCTTCTAAAACTTCATAACTAAGATCAATTATTTCAATTTTCTCAGCAAGTTTAGTTTTTAAGCTTTGAATGTCTTTTTCACATGCTTTTATTTTAACTTTATAACTGTTTTCTCTTGATTTAGTAAAATGGTGATCTTCTTTAATAGTTTTAAAATCAGCATCTAAACGGACGTACTGATCAGTTATCGTAGTGAGTTGCTCAGACAAATTCTCACAACTAGTACAAATATTCTTAGTACTTACCTCGGAGCGATTATCCTTGTCATCTGCCATGAAAGCGGTTTCTTCTTCATTAGCTTTCTCATTTCCATCAACCTTCTCACATTCTTCAACTTCAGACTCAGCCATGTTCGCTTGCTCACCAGAACCACTTGAATGCGGGTTCCAGTTGTACTCACCTGCTTCTCTGGTCAACATGGCGTTAATCTCTCTGTTAACTCCAGAGTGTTGTGTAGGCCGACCTTGTCCTCGTTCAACCCTCTCATTTCTGCATTCCTTGGCAAAGTGCCCGTACTGTTGACAATTATAGCACCTTACCTTGGATTTGTCGAACCCGGGCCTACCACCAAAAAACTTTCTCCCAGTTTTGTTCATAAACCGTTTTACATGCCTCACAATCATTGCCATTTGCCATTGCAAATCCATCTCCTCCAGATCATCAGCATCGATCTGGTCGTAGTCCTCATCCAGTACAGCAGGGTCCACAATCTTCCCCTGGATGTAGTTTTCGTAGGAAGCAATAAATGATGCATAGACTGCAAACTGCTCTTCTGCAGATTTTACACTCATAGGCATCTTGGAATAATTATTGCTTGAGGCATTTGCAGAAAAACCACTTGAGGATGCTTGAGGCTTTGAAGTACTTGATCCTCCAGCAACGAAACAGACATCACCGTTCATGTTCACAGAAACGTTTCCTTCATGAGAAGAGTCAGGACCTGACTCCCCTTTCGAGTAAAAAGCAGCAGATTCAGGCCTCGAACTTGAGCCTGAGTTAACCTTTGCACCATACATACCAGGGTCTTGTATCTGATCTGTTGGTGTTTCCTTTCGAACCATATTAAGCTCATAAGTTCTGAGCTTGTTTACTGCTGTTTCCAGATCATAATTTGGAAAGTCTCTGTCTTCCCTCATAAGAACGGTGTACATTTCCCACTTCGGTGGGAGAGCATCGAGAAGCTTTTCAACAATCTCTTCTTCTCGATAGGCAATCGAATAATTGCTAAGCTCTGTCATTAGATGATAGTATCTGGTGATAATATCATCCAGTGATTCGTTCTTCAAAAATTTGAAGACGGAGAACTGGGTCTTTAAAAGTTTGATCTTTGATGCACGGATACCCACATTCCCCTCGAATCTATTTTCAAGAGCATCCCAAAGCTCTCTCGCAGAAGTGTACTTTCTGAAAGTGTGGAGAACCTCTTGAGGAAGTGCCATTGTTATAGCTGCATGGGCCTTGCTCTCAGCCTCATACATTTTCTTTTCTTCGTCCTCCATTTTGCTGTACTTCTTAACCACGTCATGGCCTTCGTATTGCATAGTTGGAGGGATATATCCATCCTGGATGCACACCCACATTTTGGCATCCTGTTCACGTATACAGGTTGAGAAAGGCGTTGGATGAGGAGGATGATGAGTTTATGATTGAAGATGATGTGCTGCCTGTTGATGAGATCGAGAGGATTGGAGAGCAGATTACGGTTGAAAACGTGTTAGAGGAAGGGGAGATTGTTGATGACTCCATGGAACACGAGATTCCGGAGGTTGAGAGACCAGAGTTGGGTGATGAGAACGCGGAGGAAGATGCTGAGTGGGAGGAACAACCGAAATGGAAGGAGGGTTGTGCCCACTGGTTCGTAAAGACGAAGAAGCCGGCGGTCCCTAAGATGTTCAGAAAAAGTTACAATATTAAGGGATACGCGGAAGCCAAGAAAGGTATTATCTGCTGGTTATACGACGAGCAGCTGCGGCTCTTCGTGATCAAGAGATACGATGGCATTCAGTACTTCCAGAGAAAGTTGAGATCTCTAAACACACTGCCAGAATGTGAAGTAAAAGATTTAGCCAGATTGGGATTGATAAACAGAAGTGAAGACAACATGGCTAGAATCATTGCGAAGATCGTGTGGAAAGAGTGCGTTAAAGAGAAAAAGTTTGAGCTACTGAAACCACAAAAGGGGAAACTTGTCGAAGACAAGGATAGAGGTCTGAGAGTTGATGGAAAACCTTGGATGGTCATGAAATACAAACCGATCCGGTGCCTTAAAGAAGTACCGATGAAGTTCATGCCCAAGGACGTGCTCAAAGATCTAAAATGGTGGTACGTGGATTGTGAGACAGCTGAGGCGGTAATGGAAGATGAGGATGAACAAGAAGTACTTCGGGTTTACGACCCGATGCATCTTGTTAATCTATCGCAGGCTGATCTGAAAGTGCTCAACGAGAAGAAGATCTTCTACATTCCTGCTTGGAAGGATCAAGCTAGGAAATATCAACGGGTGGTGTCGGTATGTGTTAGAGAAGGGGCGCATGCGTAGAGATGCAAGATTACAAGACTCAAGATTTGAAGATCGAGATATGAAGCTACTGCCAAGGGGGAGTCTGTTGGTACATGTGTGTCAGTAGTTCAGAGTCTAGCATTTGTAATCGAGTCTGTAATGCAATTATGTTTTGATTATGTTTATATTTGTAACACGCGAAGTTGTCAACAAGTTCGCTCTGGCGAACTTGTTGAATCAGCGAAGTTATTGACAACTTCGCCTCATGTTTATATACTGTTTCAGCCGAAACAGTTAGTGTTGGTCGTTTAGGGTTTTCGTTTCAGCTGTTCACTTCGTGTGTTAAGTGTCATTGTCTGTAATAGTGACCTCGGGTCACGTGTTTGTTATCAATATAACGTGTTTGGTTTATTGCTTGTGTGTTCGATCTCTACATACTCTACACTCGTATCTACCTATGCAGGGATTCCGCACCTGCGTTGTTAGCGACATCCCGTGTACGATCCGTCCAGGAACCTACAATTGGTATCAGAGCCATCGGCTCGATTGTGAGGTTCGGGATTTCACGCGGGTGTAGAAAACGTCTCGTTTGACCTATTCGCGGGACGTGTTTTTGTTGGGATTGTGTTTTGCTCGTGCTTGACAGTCATTTTCAAGCCATTGCATTGATCGGAAACTGCTGGATTGACGAAATCAGATCTGAACAGTTTCCTTGTTCATCGGGCGAAGTTACCGTTCTTCGGGCGAAGTTACCATTCTTCAGGCGAAGTTGCCGTCACTGGAATTAGGGTTTCGGCGAAGATATAAGGATTAGCGAAGTTAACCACAACTTCGCTTACCTCATAAGTTCGCCGTAGCGAAGTTATCCGCAACTTCGCTTTCCACCCAAGTTCGCTTACCTCCTAAGTTCGCTCATTCTAAGCGAAGTTATTTTTAACTTCGCCAAGTCAAGCGAATTTAAGACCCAGCGAAGTTCTCTTTTCAGCGAAGTTAACTTTCAAGCGAAGTTATTCTTAACTTCGCCTACTGAGCTGTTTTAATATTTTTTTATTTTCAGGCTTTTCAGGTTTTCGCAAGGATGTCGTCAATTAACATCTCCGATTTGGTCAAGATGGAAGTAGAAGCGGGGTCAGCCACTAAGGCCCCGAGGTTGATGAAAGGAACTGACTTCGTGGCATGGAAGGACAGATTCATCCAATACATTAAATACCAGGATGCCAAAATGTGGGTGTGCATCCAGGATGGATATATCCCTCCAACTATGCAATACGAAGGCCGTGATGTGGTTAAGAAGTACAGCAAAATGGAGGACGAAGAAAAGAAAATGTATGAGGCTGAGAGCAAGGCCCATGCAGCTATAACAATGGCACTTCCTCAAGAGGTTCTCCACACTTTCAGAAAGTACACTTCTGCGAGAGAGCTTTGGGATGCTCTTGAAAATAGATTCGAGGGGAATGTGGGTATCCGTGCATCAAAGATCAAACTCTTAAAGACCCAGTTCTCCGTCTTCAAATTTTTGAAGAACGAATCACTGGATGATATTATCACCAGATACTATCATCTAATGACAGAGCTTAGCAATTATTCGATTGCCTATCGAGAAGAAGAGATTGTTGAAAAGCTTCTCGATACTCTCCCACCGAAGTGGGAAATGTACACCGTTCTTATGAGGGAAGACAGAGACTTTCCAAATTATGATCTGGAAACAGCAGTAAACAAGCTCAGAACTTATGAGCTTAATATGGTTCGAAAGGAAACACCAACAGATCAGATACAAGACCCTGGTATGTATGGTGCAAAGGTTAACTCAGGCTCAAGTTCGAGGCCTGAATCTGCTGCTTTTTACTCGAAAGGGGAGTCAGGTCCTGACTCTTCTCATGAAGGAAACGTTTCTGTGAACATGAACGGTGATGTCTGTTTCGTTGCTGGAGGATCAAGTACTTCAAAGCCTCAAGCATCCTCAAGTGGTTTTTCTGCAAATGCCTCAAGCAATAATTATTCCAAGATGCCTATGAGTGTAAAATCTGTTGAAGAGCAGTTTGCAGTCTATGCATCATTTATTGCTTCCTACGAAAACTACATACAGGGGAAGATTGTGGACCCTGCTGTACTGGATGAGGACTACGACCAGATCGATGCTGATGATCTGGAGGAGATGGATTTGCAATGGCAAATGGCAATGATTGTGAGGCGTGTAAAACGGTTTATGAACAAAACTGGGAGAAAGTTTGTTGGTGGTAGGCCCGGGTTCGACAAATCCAAGGTAAGGTGCTATAATTGTCAACAGTACGGGTACTTTGCCAAGGAATGCAGAAATGAGAGGGTTGAACGAGGACAAGGTCGGCCTACACAACACTCTGGAGTTAACAGAGAGATTAACGCCATGTTGACCAGAGAAGCAGGTGAGTACAACTGGAACCCGCATTCAAGTGGTTCTGGTGAGCAAGCGAACATGGCTGAGTCTGAAGTTGAAGAATGTGAGAAGGTTGATGGAAATGAGAAAGCTAATAAAGAAGAAACCGCTTTCATGGCAGATGAAAAGGATAATCGCTCCGAGGTAAGTACTAAGAATATTTGTACTAGTTGTGAGAATTTGTCTGAGCAACTCACTACGATAACTGATCAGTACGTCCGTTTAGATGCTGATTTTAAAACTATTAAAGAATATCACCATTTTACTAAATCAAGAGAAAACAGTTATAAAGTTAAAATAAAAGCATGTGAAAAAGACATTCAAAGCTTAAAAACTAAACTTGCTGAGAAAATTGAAATAATTGATCTTAGTTATGAAGTTTTAGAAGAAAAAACTAAATTGATTGCTGATCGGGATAAACAGCTTGCTGACCACCAGGTGAAGGTGGTGGAACTGAACCGCAAACTTGAGCAGTTCAGGAATTCCTCGGCCATCCTTGATCACCTCGTGAGTGATCAAGGTACCTCTGCAAAGAGGGGAGGAATCGGATATCACGAAGTTCCACCACCCTTTAACCACAACTATACCTATAATCCGAGTGTTCAGAAATCTGTTGATTTCGAGGTTACTCAGACAACTCCAATCAAGATTACAAGGGTAGAACCAAGTGTTAGCTGTGGCGAAACGAGTTCGCCTGTTTCTAGTGTGAATATTTCTGTTTCGAGTCCAGTCTCATCGGATTCGGATAAGTTGTCCGAATCTGGTCAGACAAAAGAGAAAGTAGGGTTACCCAACGGTGGAGATAAAAATAAAATTTCTAAAAAGAGTTCTCCACTCAATCCGTACGTCCCACCTTATGTGAGACATACGGATGGTAACACTGCCTCTACATCCAAACCAACATTTGACAAGAAAATGGAGAGTCGGTGTTGCTTTAGATGTAACAAATTAGGGCATTTAGTTGCAGACTGCCCTCTGAAGCCGAGATTTAGAGGTGTGAGGCCAAATACAACTGAGGATAAGCGTCATTTTGTTACTGCTAAAAATGAAAACTTTTCAAAGTGCAAAAATGTAACTAATTCAAGTTTTTATAAAAACAAACCTCAGTTTTTCAACCAAACCACAAGATATAATACTTTCAACTCTCATAGGTTTGGAAGGCATTACACTCAATCTGCAAGGAGATTCCCTAACAGGACTTACAGAAATTATCCTGATGCTAACTTGAGAAAGCCAGGGTACGGGACGTATCGATCCAAGACCAATTGGTCTTGGGTCCCAAGATTCTAACTCTTTGTTTTATTGTGCTGGAACAGTTGAACAGGGCTGCCAACAATCTTTGGATTGTAGATAGCGGCTGTTCCCGGCACATGACAGGCAACAAACACTTGTTGCAAGACTTAAAACCTGTTCAGGGAGCAAGAGTTAGTTTTGCTGGTGAGAGCGGAGGAAGGATTACCGGTAGAGGAACTGTGTCGAATGGGAGAATGACACTTGAGAATGTAAACTTTGTGGAGGAATTAAAGCACAATCTGCTGAGTGTGTCGCAGATTTGTGATAAAGATTACACTGTCCATTTCACGAAGAATGAAGCGATCGTATTGAAGCCTGGTTTTCAAATACCAGACGAATGGATAGTAATGAAAGCTCCACGTGAAACGAATACATATGTGATGGATATGAGGTCTACTGAAATGGCCACTGGAGAATCCTGTTTAATGACAAAAGCAAGCGAATCAGAATCAGAATTATGGCACAGGAGAATGGGACATATTCATCTTCGGAAAATGAACTTCATTGTCAAGAATGGGCTTGTGTTGGGCGTTCCCTTAAAAAGTTTTAACTTTGAAGACAAATGTATAGCATGCAAGAAGGGAAAGCAACACAAGAAATCCCATCTCACCAAGAAGATTAATTCTATTGCCGGTACTCTAGAACTACTTCATATGGATCTCTTCGGTCCAGTGAATGTAAAAAGTCTAGGTGGTACTTCTTACTGCTTGGTGATAACTGATGACTACTCGCGATACTCGTGGGTATATTTTCTGAAAACAAAAGACGAGACAACTCAGATGGTGAAGAATCTAATTACAAAAGTTGAGAACGTCATGAGTAAATCAGTTAAATACATCAGAAGCGACAATGGGACAGAGTTCAAGAACTTTGAAATGGAAATCTTCTGTCTTCAGAAGGGAATTGAACATCAATACAGCACTCCGTATACTCCACAACAGAATGGAGTGGCTGAAAGGAAGAACCAAACGTTAATTGAAGGAGCCAGAACTATGCTGGCAGACTCGAAGCTTCCTGTGATGTTCTGGGCTGAAGCAGTTGCTACAGCCTGCTATGTTCTGAATAGGGTGTTAACCGTTAAGAGACTTGGAAAAACTTGTTACGAGCTTATGCACGGAAGGAAGCCCAACTTGTGCTGTCTTGAACCATTTGGGTCTCCTTGTTCGATTTTGAAGACTAATTCGAAATTTGGTGAAGTAGCCGATGAGGGAATCCTAGTAAATTATGTTGTTGGGACTCCCAACAGACGGGTCTTCAATACGTCGACTTGCAAGGTGGAGGTGGTTTGTAACACCGACATTACTAGTTACCAACCGCCAAAACCAAGCAATGGACCTGCTGAGCTTTTCGACTATGTTAAACTTTTTAAGTCGTTTAACGTACCTGATTTGGAAATTTCTGAAGAAGACGAAAGAGCTGTGACGAAGATGATACTTGATGAGGAAGAGAATCTATTGCAACATCAGATGTTTGAGAAATCTCAACCTTCCACATCAAACCCTATCGATACCCCTGCGGCCTCAACTGAAGAAGAATTTATTAATCCTTTTCACTCTCAACCTGAAACAATCATAGATGAGATCTCTTCAAACTTGGAAGACAATTTACATGTCGGTGCTGTTCCGACCACGAGAATTCACAAAGATCACCCATTGGAGAACGTTATAGGTGATGTGTCCTCCAGTGTTCAAACCAGAAGTAGCTTGAATGAGCACACATGTGTTTATACAAGCATTAAAGAAACGGGTATAATGAACGAATGTTTGTACTCCTGCTTTATAAGCCAAATTGAACCAAAGAACTATCAAATGGCTTTAAAGGACAGCTCGTGGGTCGAAGCCATGCAAGAAGAGTTGGCTCAGTTCAAGAAAATGGAAGTTTGGACTTTGGTTGAAAAACCAAAGAATGTGCATGCTATAGGCACAAAATGGGTGTTCAAGTGTAAGAGAGATGATAAGGGGATTATCGTAAGAAATAAGGCGAGGCTGGTTGTTAAAGGTTTTAATCAGCAAGAGGGTATTGATTACAATGAGGTGTTCGCCCCTGTCGCCCGGTTAGAAGCGATTCGATTGTTTTTGGCGTTTGCTGCATTTAAAAAGATGAAGGTATTTCAGTTGGATGTGAAGAGCGCGTTTCTAAACGGGAAAGTTGATGAGGTTGTGTATGTTGAGCAACCTCCGGGTTTTCCTGACCCAGACTTTCCTGATCACGTATACAGGTTGAGCAAGGCGTTATATGGGTTACATCAGGCACCTCGTGCCTGGTATTCAACGTTATCGGACTACTTGCTGGAAAATGGTTTTGAAAGGGGATTGATTGACAGTACGTTGTTTGTGAAGAGAGAAGGATGTGACTTCCTACTGGTTCAAGTCTACGTGGATGATATCATTTTTGCTGCATCAAGAGTATCCATGTGTCAGGATTTTGAGGCTGTCATGAAGAAACGATTCGAGATGAGTGCTATGGGTGAACTAACTTTCTTTCTAGGATTGCAGGTTGATCAGAAGAAGGACGGGATGTTCATTCATCAAACGAAGTACGTTCATGATGTGCTGAAAAGATTCAAGATGGAGGACAGTTCTCCATATGATACTCCAATCTGCGTCAATCACAAATTGGGTGCTGAATCAGATGGTGACGCAGATGTGGACCCAACTCTGTATCGGGCGATAATAGGTTCTTTAATGTATTTAACTGCTTCTAGGCCTGATATAATGTTTGCTGTTTGTCTTTGTGCTCGTTTTCAGGCAAACCCAAAGGAATCTCACATGAAAGGTGTGAAGAGGATTTTGCGGTATCTCAGAGGCAAGCCGAAACTAGGGTTGTGGTACCCAAAGGGAGGAGACGTTGAACTGGTGGCATATACAGATTCTGATTATGGGGGATGCAATCAGAGTCGGAAGTCAACAACAGGAGGCTGTCAGTTTCTTGGAGGAAGATTAGTTTCCTGGCAGTGCAAGAAACAGACATCAGTTGCAATTTCAACATGCGAAGCTGAATACATGGCAGCATCCAACTGCTGCTCTCAGGTTTTGTGGATTCAGCAACAATTACGCGACTATGGTCTGAATTTCTTACTCACTCCTATTTTAATTGATAACACTGCCGCCATCTCAGTAATTAACAATCCCGTGAAGCACAGTAAAACTAAGCATATTGACATTCGTCATCACTTCATACGGGATTGTGCTGAGAAGAAACTGATCAAGATCGAAAAAGTTGATACACTTGAAAATTTTGCTGACTTGTTTACAAAAGCGTTTGATAAATCCAGAATTCAAAACCTAATTGAGCTGAACGGGATGATCAATCCCGAGTAACCATGCCTTTGTGTTTATTTAAAAAAAAAAAAAAAAAAATTTGTGTCATTATTGCTTAAAATTTGTCGGTTACCTCAGTTTGATGGACATATCCTCGGATATGTTTTGGTCCTCGTTTCGACTTAGAGAATGAGGTTAGCCATTAACCGGAAGACTGAAAGTGACCGGGGCAGTTATGACGTGTGTTCTTCAGTTGCTGAAAATTAGTCGGTCATTCTTAGTAAGAAGGACACATACTTGTATGTGGTCGGTCCAGTTGATCCATTGGATCTTCAGGATTGCCGTTTACCTGAAGACTTTGACGTGATCGGGGCGATTGAAATCAAAAATTTTAAGGGAAATGAAATTACTTTTCAAGTCTAATACTTCGTAAGAAGTTCTTTGCTGTGTTTAACAGAAAATTGATCCAACCTTGGAAAATGATATATATACTGATTGTGTGTGCTTAACTAGTGAAGTTATTAGGCTTAAAAGGCTTTAGAACAGTCATTGTATGTCATGGTAATTTTTATGGTGCGTAAAAGTGTATGTGATACTAACTTAAACTACTCGAATTTACGTGGAAACTCCTTAAGAGTTTTGTATGTCTTCATACATATCTTTCCGAATGATAGGCAGAAAAGCGACTACCCAGTCATACACGAGCCCGTGAGTGTTCTGATTCCCGTAAAGGAAGCATTTCAAGACACTGCAGTGATCCAGATTCGGGACTTGCAGTGGTTTAGTACTCCGAAGTCTATAAGTATGTATGGTAAATAAAAAAAAAATGTGTATATTTTCAGTACTTATGAGTCATAGTCACAATCAAGACTTCTCAATTCTGGAGTAAGAAAAGAACGGGAAGCAGACAACGAGTATCTACAAGTTAATCAGACACTATGGGTCGAAGTTAATTCGGGGTGACTTGGGTATAGCCAAATACGCTTTGAGAATAGATAGAAGGCTTCATTATCTTTGAGTTGTTGCCTACTTAAAATTTTGAGCTCAACTGAACCATAATCCGTATCACAGAAACGATGAAAACCATTTAAGTTATTTACATGCCTACAACCTGTTTCTCTATGTCATAATACAGCTAAACACGGATCCAAGTGACAGTCACGTAGTTAGTATGATTCCTGTTAGGATCTTTTCTAAAAACGTAGTGGTCCCTGACTAGACTGAAATTTGATCCCTTATTTCGTTAAATTTTTATAAGTTTTTCTATTTTCGTAGTTGTGTTATTGTAAAACTGGTTACTTGGACATGATCATTTTTTGTTTAACTCTTTTTGGAAGCTTCTAATGTTAAGTGCAATATTCTTCAAACTTAAAGGGTTGATTTTAAAATTTCGGGCGAAGTTGTTGAATTCGGCGAAGTTGTGCTTAACTTCGCCTAGGCGAAGTTAAGCGTAACTTCGCATGAACAGAATCTGCCCTATATAAGGACTTTAAAACTGGAACAGTACCATTATTTTCACAATTCCGGCGAACTTATAATCAAAAACAAAAACGGTTATTCCGGCGATCTTGTTTACTTTTCGATTTCGATCTTTGTTTCCAGATTCTTGTGTTCATTGACGGTATGTGTTGTCAATATCATTCCCAAACATACTCGTTCGTTATAGTTTTACCCGGTTCGAGACCTCGGGTCGTCGAACCTTCAAAACCTAGTTTTTCAACCGTGTATTACGTGTTCATGGACGAGCTTTACGTCTTAACACCATTATTATGTGTTGTTCGTCACTCCTAAATCGTCAAATTTGTGCGAAAACATCGGATCGTGGCCGATTGAATCTGAACAGTCGCCGTTTCAGATTCAGGCGAAGTTATGGTTAAGGCGAAGTTATCCGCAACTTCGCCTGAAGCTTAATTTCGCCTGTGGCGAAGTTATCCGTAACTTCGCCTTGAACTCAAGTTCGCCTGAGGCGATGTTGTGCCAAGGCGAAGTTATCATCAACTTCGCCTATACCAATTCACTTAACAGTTTTTAGACGAACTTACAGATGAAGCGAAGTTGTTCCCAACTTCGCCTCACCTTTAAGTTCGCCTGTACAGGTTTAATCACAACTTCGCACTTGGTACAAAGCGAACTTGTGAGTTGCTTAACTGTTCTCTAACTTGTTTTGTTTTGTGCAGATATGGCTGCTGTTGGAGGTGCTGGTGGTGACGACGGTGATGATCAACGACAATTCTTTCCAGCCCATAACCAGTACATCACTTTAGATCCAGACGCACGAGGCGTAGAAGACTACAGGGAGATTATCACGTTTCTCCAGCGATCAAGAGTCTTTCATGCGATCACAAATACACTGCCCATTTCTCTGCCTAACATTGAAGACTTTTGGCAGACAGTGTACTATGATTGCAGGCCTGAGCCTCCGGTGATGCGAGCAACCGTAAATGGTCATGACATACAGTTTTCCTCGGAAGATATACGGTTGGCTCTGCAGTTCGGTGAAGAAACAAGAGATGACCCAACGGAGTTCGTAGCTCCTTTCCGTGATGGAGCTTATTTGAGGATGGGTTATTCGGGTCCGCTGGGGGACTCGCAGAGGAGGAAAGGGTTTTTGCTGGATCAATGGCGCTTCCTGATGCATGTATTGATTGTATGCATGTCCGGCAGGAAGGCAGGAACAGATGGGATGGGCGCGACGATGCAGTCAGCCATGATAGCGCTGACTTACAACAGCCGATATTCTTTTAGTCAGCTGATATTCTACGAGATCGATCGTCAGAGAAGGGCTGTGGCGCGCGAGCGATTCACTATGTATCCTCGTTTTTTACAGATGATTTTGAATCATGTCGCTCCGTCGCTACCGCAGAGACGCCCGATTAGATACGTCGAATGCGTGACGAAACGTATCTTTGCTCAGTGCCGCACTTCGAGCACTCGTAGCAAGCCTGAGCTGCGTCCCAGGCATACTCCATTATTCGGGTATCTCATCAATCCGGAGTATGTTCCTGCAGGAGGGGACGAGTTCAGAGACCCGCAACCACATCAGGCGGCAGCACCACATGCTGTATCAGCTGCGCCTGTTGTATCTACTGTTGCCTCTGCTGCTGTGCCAGCTGCGGTATCTCCTGCTGTGTCTACTGCTGAAGACGTTGATCTTGATGCTGCCTTTGGCGGACATGGTTTGTTTGATATGGATGTCTCGGGTCCTCAGTTTATGGATGTTACTAGAGCAGTTACTTCGGTAGCTGACTCCGATCTAGACGAAACGTTTGCTGAAGCGAGACGACTTATGGTGTCTCGGGAGAGAACTACGGGAAAGAGGCCGAGAACTGTAAACGAGGATGAGGACGAAGTTGATGAAGAGGAGGCAGTGCAGATTGTGCTCAGACGTTCACGAAGAGAACGGACAGGTATGGGTTCCGGAGCTGGAGAATCTTCGAGGCTGGTACGTTTTGCTCCACCTGCCTTGTCTGGTATGTCTCTTATTCCTTCCACAGCACAGGTTACTGCTGTCGAGACGTCGGCCCCAGCAATTGTGTCTCTACCACCCCAACCGCTTAATCCACCGGTGGTAGTTGCACGATTTGTTGAGTCGACCATCACTACTACTGCAGGGTTACCAAGTGTACCACCTGCGGTCACTTCTGCTGCTGATGTCCCGCCAACTCCAACGCCTACTTCAGATTCCGAGAGGATTACATCACTAGAGCGGATTGTTGCTGATCAGACAAAGACCATTCAAAGCCTAGTGGAATCCAATCGACTACAAGCAGCCCTCCTGGTTGAACACGGAAAAGTAATAGATGCCTTCAAGGCATTCTTGGCATCTCAGGGGGAGAAGACTTGTAGGGGAGATGAGTTGAGGACGAAACGGAGAGAAGATCATGACGATGATCCCAATGCACCGGAAGGTGCAGGTGGTGAGCTGCCAAGAACCTCTCAGGCTCTTGGGGCTTCCACAGCTGAGGGGGAGTCTACAAATGCAGCTGGTGACGACGGGGTAGCGGTTGATGATGATGCTGATGTTGAAGATGTTATCGACGCATTGAAAGAGTTGGATGAGGAGGATGATGAGTTTATGATTGAAGATGATGTGCTGCCTGTTGATGAGATCGAGAGGATTGGAGAGCAGATTACGGTTGAAAACGTGTTAGAGGAAGGGGAGATTGTTGATGACTCCGTGGAACACGAGATTCCGGAGGTTGAGAGACCAGAGTTGGGTGATAAGAACGCGGAGGAAGATGCTGAGTGGGAGGAACAACCGAAATGGAAGGAGGGTTGTGCCCACTGGTTCGTAAAGACGAAGAAGCCGGCGGTCCCTAAGATGTTCAGAAAAAGTTACAATATTAAGGGATACGCGGAAGCCAAGAAAGGTATTATCTGCTGGTTATACGACGAGCAGCTGCGGCTCTTCGTGATCAAGAGATACGATGGCATTCAGTACTTCCAGAGAAAGTTGAGATCTCTAAACACACTGCCAGAATGTGAAGTAAAAGATTTAGCCAGATTGGGATTGATAAACAGAAGTGAAGACAACATGGCTAGAATCATTGCGAAGATCGTGTGGAAAGAGTGCGTTAAAGAGAAAAAGTTTGAGCTACTGAAACCACAAAAGGGGAAACTTGTCGAAGACAAGGATAGAGGTCTGAGAGTTGATGGAAAACCTTGGATGGTCATGAAATACAAACCGATCCGGTGCCTTAAAGAAGTACCGATGAAGTTCATGCCCAAGGACGTGCTCAAAGATCTAAAATGGTGGTACGTGGATTGTGAGACAGCTGAGGCGGTAATGGAAGATGAGGATGAACAAGAAGTACTTCGGGTTTACGACCCGATGCATCTTGTTAATCTATCGCAGGCTGATCTGAAAGTGCTCAACGAGAAGAAGATCTTCTACATTCCTGCTTGGAAGGATCAAGCTAGGAAATATCAACGGGTGGTGTCGGTATGTGTTAGAGAAGGGGCTCATGCGTAGAGATGCAAGATTACAAGACTCAAGATTTGAAGATCGAGATATGAAGCTACTGCCAAGGGGGAGTCTGTTGGTACATGTGTGTCAGTAGTTCATAGTCTAGCATTTGTAATCGAGTCTGTAATGCAATTATGTTTTGATTATGTTTATATTTGTAACACGCGAAGTTGTCAACAAGTTCGCTCTGGCGAACTTGTTGAATCAGCGAAGTTATTGACAACTTCGCCTATGGCGAAGTTGTCATGTTTATATACTGTTTCAGCCGAAACAGTTAGTGTTGGTCGTTTAGGGTTTTCGTTTCAGCTGTTCACTTCGTGTGTTACGTGTCATTGTCTGTAATAGTGACCTCGGGTCACGTGTTTGTTATCAATATAACGTGTTTGGTTTATTGCTTGTGTGTTTGATCTCTACATACTCTACACTCGTATCTACCTACGCAGGGATTCCGCACCTGCGTTGTTAGCGACATCCCGTGTACGATCCGTCCAGGAACCTACATAACTGTAAAATGTGTCATTTACAAATGAATGTACTCATGCTAATCAAATATTTTAAACATGTTTCAGGTGACTTGTTAGAGACAAAAGAATGATGCCTGCGGGCTTCCAGCTTAAATAAGTGGCTTGTCACCAGAATAAAGAAACGTGTTTTGTAAATTAGGGTGTAACCCTATAAAACTTATGTTTGTATCAAAAGGGATTAAAATTCCCGGTTTATCATAATAATAATCATGGTGTTTTTATAACTCTAATCATTTTTCCTAATTACGGTTCTGATGAAATTTTCCGCTGCAAAATAATTTAATAAACACTGATACCACCAATCAATGTTCACGGCTTCCCATTCCGGGGTATAGGGGTCGGGGGCTGTGACAGCTGAAGTGATATCAGAGCCACTGGTTTAAGCAATATGGGTAATTTAATAATACCTAATCTTAGGAATTAATGTTAGGAAATACATGCATTAACCTATGTGTTAACCATAAAAATAAGATTTTAACCACACGTGAAAATAAATACTATTTTCTTTTGGAATTCGTTGTTTTATTATTTTTGATTAACAGCATGAGTGAGCTAGTTGAAGCTTTTGAACACATATCCGTTAACTCCACGGATATAGAAGAAGGAGAAGCTAGTCAACAACAACCTGAGCCCCTGATCTTTCAAGTCCTACCTGTAGAAAAACCAAAGCCTAAAAGAAGAAGAAGGCTTAGAGACTGGCAACAAAGATTGAAAAGAAATAAGAAAAGAAAAACCACAGTCAAACAACCAACTCAACCACAACCTGAACAACCAACTCAACCACAACCCGAACAACCAATTCAACCACAACCAATAGAGCCACCACCAACTTTACCACCACCCATGTCAACAATACTAATGGAGGAGAGACTAGGCAGATACCTAGATGAATGTGAAATCTTTCAACCCATAATAAATGATATAGGTGCAAGAAGTTCCAGTAACCCTAATATGCCATCCCAGGACCCAAGTTATCCACTGCTCCCTGACGATATTATCAGCCAAGCTCAAATGGAAGAATGGTGGACAAATGATTGGCAATATCAAACAATGATGAACAATCCGTATGCACCATTCCAGGCTGAAACCGCAAACTACCCCACCATGACACCGGAGATGACGACAGAACTCCGTCACTATGGGGAAGAGTTGGTGGATCACGCCAATAGACTGAGGGATGTTGGGGAGACCCTACTCTGGAAGTTCTACGACCGAGAGCCTTATATATAAAGTTATATATATATAATATTTATATGTTCATTATCGTAATGTCTTTGATAAAAAAAAGAGTGTATGTATGTAACAAATGTGTGTAGTGACGCATATATATAGTGTGTAGATGTAAAATATAGTGATGCATACATATAAAAAGAGTAAATGTCGCAAAGAACGCCGATTTTGACATATTTTGTGCCTATGTGTTTATGTGTTATTAATATCTTGCTTACTTTGTTATTCAATTACGATATTAATATATCCTTTCTTGTATGTAATTCAGATGTCAAATGAAGCTAGTTCTAATCACGAAAACAACCATAATCATGAAAATTCCAATGAAGAAACTCATCTGAATATGAATGCTATTGAAAATATGATAGCTCAGAAAATCGCGGAAGCAATTCCTTTAATTGCTTATGCTATTAAGCAACCCATTTCTGTAATTAGGCATAAGACCGGGAGTAATAAGCGAAAGTCTAACACTGTGGCTAGTAACAGTGTGAATGGAGGAGATAGAAACCCATTACCCAAAAAGCAAAAAGTTCACGGTTGTACTTACAAGGATTTCTTGGCTTGTAAGCCAACCGAATTCTCTGGAAATGAAGGATCAATTGCAGCATCACGCTGGTTAGAAAAGAAGGAGGCCATTATAAGAATCAGCAAGTGTGCTGAAGAAGATAAAATATTATATGCTTCTAATCTCTTCGTTAATGAAGCAATAGAATGGTGGAACACAATCCTCCAGTCAAAGGGAAACAACGTTGTTTATACCATGACCTGGGAAGAGTTTAAAGAGATAGTAGAAAGGAAATTTTGTCCTCCTCATGAAAGTGAAAAGATTGCTACTATGTTCCTAAACCATAAGATGGAAGGGGTGAAATGTCGTGAGTATACGACAAAATTCTTCGAATATGCAAGAATGGTACCGGCCTTGGCTTCGCCAGAGTCAGTACTAATTTCTCGTTATATTTGGGGATTAGTAAGTGAAATCCGCCATCTAGTAAAGTCAGCTAGACCTCAGACTATTGAAGAAACAGTTGAGCTAGCAAATACCCTGACAGACGGATTAGTCCGAACTCAAGAAGAAAACAAAAAGAAAGATCTAGCCCAGAAGATTACCACGCAGTTTCAGAAGAAAGGAGCAGGGAAATCTTATGCTCATCCTTTCTGTAGAACTTGCAGAAAAAGACATTCAGGGAGATGCGCTTTTAAGAAAACTAAGTATTGCAATTATTGCAAAATGGCTGGACATACGGATGAAGAATGTAAAAGAAAAGAAAGTCGTGTTTACTACAACTGCGGAGAACCTGGCCACATCCGTCCAGAATGTCCAAAGCTGATAAAGGCACCTGACAACAAAGCAAAGAACACAGATGGACCTAAGAAGAATGCACGAGCCTTTCAGCTTACTGCACAAGAAGCAGTAATGATTTCGGACGTCATTGCGGGTACGTTCCTTATCAATAACGTTTACGCTAAAGTATTGTTTGATTCCGGAGCAAACCAAAGTTTTATAAATACGAAGTTTTGCCAAGCCTTAAATCAACCATTAACCAAACTCCATCAAGTCTGCACGGTAGAGATGGCAGATGGAAATTCCATTCATATTCATGAAGTACTCCAAGAAGAAAACATAAACTTACTAGGCCACCAGTTTAAAGCAAATTTACTCCCAATGAATCTGGCTGGATTCAATGTTATATTAGGAATGGACTGGCTAACAGCCAATCATGCTCGAATCCTATGTAATACAAATTCTATTAAATTCGCTCGTCAACAGGAGAAATTATTACAATTCAAGGAGATAAGATGCTCAAGCCTAGAAACAAGGCGTGGTATATATGATTTCTGTAATCATTAGCGCCAAAGGAAAAGAGCTAAAAGAAATTTCAGTAGTATCAAAATATCCTGACGTCTTTCCAGAAGATTTACCTGGGCAACCGCCTGATCGAGAAGTTGAATATAGAATCCATATAATACCATGAGTAGCGCCAGTTACTAAAGCACCATATCGATTAGCGCCAACAGAGATGTTAGAATTAAAGAAGCAATTAGATAAATTGCTAGAAAAAGGTTTTATACGACCTAGCTCATCACCCTGGGGAACACCAGTACTGTTTATCAAAAAGAAATATGGGTCGATGCGTATGTGTATCGATTATAGAGAATTGAATAAAGTCACAATTAAGAATCGGTATCCTTTACCGAGAATTGATGATTTATTTGATCAACTCCAAATAGCTCGATATTTTTCTAAAATCGATTTACGCACAGGATACCATCAATTAAAAGTGCAAGAAGAAGATGTTCCTAAAACAGCTTTTAGGACAAGATATGGTCATTATGAGTTTACAGTCATGCCATTTGGTTTAACCAATGCACTAGCTGCATTCATGGATATGATGAACCGAATATGTAAACCATATTTGGATAAATTCGTAATCATTTTTTATAGACGATATACTTATTTATTCCAAAACCAGTGAAGATCATGTCAAACATCTTCATACACTTTTGACACTATTGAGAAAAGAGAAGCTTTATGCTAAATTCTCAAAATGTGAATTTTGGTTACAAGAAGTACAGTTTCTAGGACATTTGATTAACTATGAAGGTATTCACGTGGACCCTTCCAAAATAGAAGCTATTACTAATTGGAAATTCCTAAAACTCCTACAGAAATTCGAAGTTTCTTAGGATTAGCACGATATTATAGACGCTTCATTCAAAATTTTTCCCCAATAGCAGTTCCGTTAACCAAGTTAACGTGTAAGAATGTCAAGTTTGAATTGGGACCTAAGCAAGAAGAAGCTTTTATAACTTTGAAGCAAAAGTTAACAAATGCCCCAATACTTGCGCTACCAGAAGGAACTGAAGATTTCACAGTCTGTTGTGATGCTTCTAAATCAGGATTGGGATGTGTACAAATGCAACGTGAAAAAGTAATTGCTTACGCATCTAGACAATTAAAGAAGCATGAAGAGAATTACACAACACATGACTTAGAATTGGGAGCAATAATTTTCGCCCTTAAGATCTGGAGACACTATCAATATGGTAGTAAGTTTACTGTATTCACGGATCATAAAAGTTTAAAATATATCTTTGGGCAAAAGGAGCTTAACATGAGGCAAAGACGCTGGATGGAAATTCTTAGCGATTATGATTGTGAAATCTTATACCGTGAAGGTAAGACAAATATAGTAGCCGATGCATTAAGCAGAAAAGAGCATGAGAAACCTAAAAGAGTGCGAGCTCTAAGGTTAGAACTTCAAATCAATTTAATTGATGAAGTAAAGAATACTCATAAACAAGTAATAGAAGAAAATAATATTGCTGATGAGAAAAGAAATGGTACCATTGATCTACTTGTCAAAGGAAATGATGAAATTCTCCGAATGAGGAACAGGATCTGGATACCAGTTATAGGAGGATTACAAGAAAATATTCTTGAAGAATCCCATAACTCCAAATACACAATGCATCCTGGAAGAGATAAAATGTATCAAGATTTGAAGAAAATCTATTGGTGGATAGGAATGAAAAAGGACATAACTACTTATGTTTCAAAATGCTTAACTTGTTCACAAGTTAAAGCAGAACATCAGAAGCCATCCGGATTACTTCAATAATTAGAAATGCCAGAATGGAAATGGGAATTAATAACAATGGTTTTTGTTACCAAATTACCTACCACAAGAAGAGGTAATGACACAATCTGGGTGATTGTGGACAGATTAACAAAATCAGCTCATTTTATACCAATGAAGGAAACTTTCAAAATGGAACAATTAGCTAAGCTGTATGTAGACAAAGTTGTCTCATTACATGGAGTTCCATTATCCATTGTATCGGATCGGGATAGCCGTTTCACTTCTCATTTTTGGAAAAGTTTCCAAGTAGCTATGGGAACAAAATTAAACTTGAGCACAGCATACCATCCACAGACTGATGGTCAAAGTGAAAGGACCATACAAACATTGGAAGACATGCTAAGAGCATGTGTAATAGATTTTGGTGGAAATTGGGATGACCATTTACCACTAATAGAATTCTCCTATAATAACAGTTATCATACAAGCATTAACGCTGCCCCATTTGAAGCCCTTTATGGACGAAGGTGCAGAACTCCAGTATGTTGGGCAGAAATAAGAGAAAAACAATTATCAGGTCCCGAAATCATGCAAGAAAGTACTGATAAGATAAATCAAGTTAAGGAAAGATTAAAGACCGCACGAGATCATCAGAAAAGCTATGCGAATCAGCGACGCAAACCATTAGAATTTCAAGTTGGAGACAAAGTGCTACTGAAAGTATCTCCATGGAAAGGAGTAATCCGATTCGGTAAGAGAGGAAAGTTAAGTCCAAGATTTGTTGGACCATTTCAAATTATCAAGCGAATTGAACCAGTAGCCTATCAGCTAGAATTACCAGAGGAAATGTCAGGTATACATGACGTATTTCATGTAAGTAACTTAAGAAAATGTTTAGCTGATAAAACACTAGAAGTACCCCTTCAAGATATAAAGGTAAATGAAAAGCTGAAATTCGTTGAGAAACCTTTGCAAATTGAAGATAGAAAGATCAAGAATCTCAAGCATAAAAGAATAGTTCTGGTCAAAGTGAAGTGGGATTCAAAACGTGGACCAGAATATACTTGGGAATTGGGATCCAAAATGAAACGGAAGTAACCACACTTATTCCAAGTAAATCTCGAGGACGAGATTCAAAATAAGGATGGGAGACTATAACAAGCCTCAAAATAAATCAAAGGAAAAGTAAGGAAATGAAATGAGAAAATGCCATCCCACATTGGTGGAAGAAAGAAAGGGAGAAGCTTCCACCATAGTATAAATAGGAATGTAAGTTTCTTGTCCCACATCGCTAGATGATAAAACTAGTGAGCACTTTATAAGGAAGAAAATTCCTATGTTAATGTTCTTATAAGACATATCACACCCAGTGGTCCTAGCTGAGGGTGCGAAGCACCCGAACGCGCACGCGCACGGGCTCGGGCACGGGCTCGGGCGAAGTGCGATGGGTGCAATGTGGCGCTTTGATGGCGCACTTTGCACTTCGCACGCTCGCATCGCTGCGAGCCGCATTAAGGGCCGCCTTAGTATTTTTGTTGGGAATTAAGAAAAATGAAAATATAAAAAAAAAACTAAAAACCTTCCATCGCGATACCGACGGGTTTAGATTACCCATCGCGTACCACGACGTGGAGGTTACACATATAAGAGTATAATATAATACCGAGTATCGTAACGATATCCTATCCGATTGAAAGAAATATACACGAATCCGAAAGCTCTGCCTGTTAAGGTATGACATTGTGCCATCGTGTAAAGTTTTTACTCTCGTGATTATCGTTATGATTATTGGTTTTATACTAATACAGTAATACTACATTGTGTTTATCTTAGGTGCTTAATACCAGGAGGTGTTCTTTAATTGTAAACCTGCAAGGTGAGACATTCGAGTTTTTGTACCACTCACATTTGCGTGAAACAACTGTGTTTCCGACACTGTCATGATGATTTCAAAACCTATAAAACTCATAGCAGATGGTCTAACTATTTTCAAATATATTTTTAAAAGTATTTTAAATACATTACAGTGATTAAGTCTCTGTAGACTTACGGGATGGTTACTACTGGTATTGTGCTTTTGTATACAAGGATTGCCTACTGGGCTATCACACGTTACTTATTGGACAAATGTTAGCCAATAAGTAATATGACCACAGTCATAGGTACGGTCGAGTGACAAGTACCTTTCGGTAATTTGTAAGCAGGCAGATGTAAAAACATCTTAATGCTGTAACTGTAAAATGTGTCATTTACAAATGAATGTACTCACCAGTATTTCTTGCTGATCAAATATTTTAAATATGTTTCAGATGACTTGTTAGAGACAAAAGAATGATGCCTGCGGGCTTCCAGCTTAAATAAGTGGCTTTTCACCAGAATAAAGAACGTGTTTTGTAAATTAGGGTGTAACCCTATAAAACTTATGTTTGTATCAAAAGGGATTAAAATTCCCGGTTTATCATAATAATAATCATGGTGTTTTTATAACTCTGATCATTTTTCCTAACTACGGTTCTGATGAAATTTTCCGCTGTAAAATAATTTAAAAAACACCAATACCACCAATCAATGTTCACGGCTTCCCATTCCGGGGTATAGGGGTCGGGGCTGTGACAGATAAGCAATAAGTTACGAAAGTCATAATTGTTCAGTGCGGCCGAAGTAGAAAATCCATTGGAGTTAAGGCTTTGGATATGGGTGATGATTATGGCCATAGCAGCAGCAAACTCCTTCGTGATTCTAGCAGCCAAGCGGCAATCGTGAGAACTAGAGGAACGTTGATGACGATGATGGTTTCTTAGTCAAGACATTCAATAAGGACCAAAAATAAAGAATTATGAGGTAAAGGATAATTTGAGGAAATCATTTAAATAATAGAAGGTTAGTTGTTTTACATAACTTATGGAAACTTTTATGAATGGGGAATATCATGAGGGATAAAAGTAAAAGATTGTAAGGTAAGGGGAACATTGCGTAGATATTTATGAGTTGATGTAGTAAAATGTTTTATGCGTGATAACTAGAGAAGGTCAGTTTAAAAGTTAAAGTTTTTGTTGATTAAGTTAACTTTACCATAATCTAACGAAATATATTTGTGGATGTTGGCCTCCCATGAGCTTTCCATGGCAATTTGAATGGCCCAACAAAACTATAAAACAAAAGCAATGGAGTTGGACGGCCAATGAGCGTTACATGGCATTTTAACTGTACCAACTAAATCACGATTTAACACAAGTGAGTTGGACGGCCCATGAGTGTTACATGGCATTTTAATTGTCCCAACTAATTAACGTAATTATCAATACAATGATATTGGACGGCCCATGAAAGTTCCATGGCATTTTAATTATAACAACTTAAATAACGAACTAACTAAATAAAATGAGGGTAGTTGGAGTATCCCGTGGTATTGGACGGCCCATGAGTGAACCACCACGTATGATTACTCCAACAAAACACAAAACAAATTGAGAAAATGGGTAGTAGGAGCGCCCATGGGTTACATGGATTTTTCACCCAACTAGCCATTTAAATATCAAAACACAATAATCGGAAGACCAAATTTGGCCACAAACCACCGTGACTTCGGTTTAAAACAACCTAAGGTGTCGGTCGTATAACAGTTGTGTTCCCGCTTTGGCCTATAAGCCGAGTACTGTGGCCAGGTTATCCTCCAGGAAAGGAATAGCGTCTTACCTTAGGTTCTCGAAACCGGTTTGCCAAGGCCCAACTCACGGTACTCTCCCCCTTCTAATTACTACATGAACTTGTCATACTACCTAGCCTTAAGGTGATAAGTAAAAACAAAAGTAGGGAATTCTTAAGAAATTTCCCAAAAATAAAAAGCAATCTTAATTTGATTTGAATTAATTAAGAAAAATTTTCTTTGAAGGTTAAGGCATAGCCTCGGAGTTTTGTGTGTGTGTGCATGACAATATAATAATAAGAAAAAGTAATTTAACTAAGGAAAGTTGTAAACAATTATTTTTGACCACATAAAGGCAAACAGATAAGCACGTATGGTGTCACACCCCGACCAAAGGCGGCGGAACATGTCGGGGCATGACAGATTGCTCAAGAACACAAGACACTATTAAAATGATAATATTTAAACAACTCATTCATTTCATCTAATCATCAAAAGTAACACAAGTCGTCCATACAAAATAACATAAATACAAGAAATAAATTGTTCATTCTTCTAATAACCTAAATGGTCTCAAAATAAAATAACGTCTTCAAACTTCAATCAACCCATAATCAAACTTGTAACAATGCATAAAACATATTTTTTCAACACGAATGTTGGTGAGCAATTTCATAGTTTTGAGTATATATAATATGAGTCAAAATCCACAAATCGTATATGAAACTATAAATAAAAGCAACAATTACGGTATATAAATCGTAAATAAATGAGGATCATTTCTAATTGGTAGCAACTAACATAGTCGGATAATGAGGCCTTATTCTACTAGCACAAGGCTAAAGTAGTTAGGGGTGCGTATGATTATACTTATTGAGGCTCAACAACAACAAAAATAAACACTCGTGCACGTAAAGTATATGAGACATATAACACATAATCGGGCAAATATTCAAAGTATCATACACCCTAGAGTTTGTGGTTTGAGGATCTAGTATCTTAAATCATTCTTGTTTTGAATAGGTATGCATGTTACCCCCAAAGTCTAAAAATGAAAATGTGTAAGGCCCCGTTACCGGTAGCCCTACTTTCGTGTTGGATTTACTCATAAACGCAGTTCTAAATATCAGAGTTAATTAAAACATTCGCGGAATATAAAAGCTTTCATAAAACATTTCATAACAAAACACGTCTTGTCTTAAAACATCATTTTGTCTTTCAAAATAAACGAAACATTAAACTTAAACGTCTTGAGTCTTCCGATGCCAGCCTCTTATTCAGTGCCACGTGTCTCCTCAAGCGAGCTGCCTCATCCTACTCACCTGCGTGCATACTAAAAGTCAGCTACCCTGAGTGAGTTCTAGTTAATCATACACTATACAATACACATAAACTTATATTCTTTCATTCATACTTTCATACTTTCATACTTTCTCTTGTATTAACTTACTTTCATATCTTACGTTATAAAGAGCATTACGCCCTACATTCCTCGAGTATTATTAGGGCTCGGTACCCTCCTTCCTCGAGTATTATTAGGGCTCGGTACCGTCCTTCCTCGAGTATTATTAGGGCTCGATACCCTCTTTCCTCGAGTATTATTAGGGCTCGGTACCCTCTTTCCTCAAATATTAGTAGGGTTCGGTTCCCTAGTTCTCGAATATTAGTAGGGTTCGATTCCCTCTTCGTTACCATACAACCATACATCATACCTCGAGTATTATTAGGGCCCGGTACCCTCTTCGTAACCATACAACCATCATTTCCTTCTTTTATTAACTTTATCACATTCATACACATAAGCATACATATCATACTTACCTTATACTTAGCGTTACAACCTGACAGTACGTGCAATATCTGAAGATCGTTCACGTACCGTCAAGCCATCATTCATACATATCACATCATTCACATAAGGCATACACTTATCTCTTAGGATAAGCGTATTAACAAACATATCGAGTATGCACACAGCCCCGAAAGCATAACACATAATTGGGGCTAGAAACTCACCTGAACACGGTTACGTTCACCGTTAATCGTAATCCCTTTCTTCAGTTGTGCACGGCTGACTGTATAACAAGTATACGTATCAATTAACTATCACTACTCATATCATCTTTTTAGTCTTAACTACTACCCACAACGAACGGGGGTCCGGAGGCAGCGCCCCTGGCAGCGGGGTCTAGGGCGGCAGCCCCTAGCAGGGTCCAAGGGGCAGAGCCCCTGGCGAAGTTAAACCTTAAGCGAACTTAGCTTTAGGCGAAGTTATCAGTTAGGCGAACTTGGCCTTAGGCGAAGTTATCAATTAGGCGAACTTGGCCTTAGGCGAAGTTACCAGTTAGGCGAACTTGGCCGTAGGCGAAGTTAAGCTTTGAAGGCGAAGTTAAGCTTTGAAGGCGAAGTTAAGCTTTTGCAGGCGAAGTTACCCAGTTCAGCTACGGGTTTAGTTTTTATCAAGCATTTTGGCGATTTTAATACCCTTGTTATGGTTCGACATCACCCACTACGTTCCCTAACCGTTTTCGGTCGTATATATATCCCGTATATACTATAAAGCTTGGACCTTTAAGTAAAAACGTTCAATACTACGTAAACTTTAAAGGTCAAGAACATACCTTTAGCGCTCGTTCGATCTTGGTTAGCTTGTTTATGCACTCTAGATCTCGTGTAATAAGATCTAATACCAACTAACGTTTACTCTCTCTCGGGTCTTGCTCGTTTATGGTGTGTGTGTGTTTGGAGTGTGTAGAGATTATGATGGAAATGAAATGAGGGTTTAGGGTTTTAGCTTGGTTTAGGGGATATTTATATCCCTTAAAGCCCATGGACCTAAGGCTCATTTTCATTTAACCCATCTCAATTAATCTAAGTCCATGATCCGTTCTTTACTCGATATTAATTAATTAATAACGCGAAATCACTAAACGTAACTTTCTTTATTCAACATTATAAATTTTAGGATGTTACAAAATGGGGGATGAAATGTACTCACTTCAAATAAGTAACTTGAAGGATTAGTTTGCGAAATGGAAAGGTAAGTTCAACGAGCAAGACCTAGATTAAGAGGGTCTTGAGTTAGTAGATGGTCTTAGAAGCTTTAAAGTAACATAACATGACAAGTAAGATAAATAATTAAAGTTTGGGGGTTAAAGTGTAAATACGTAAGAAATTAAAGTAATGGTTTTTGAAAAGTAAGTTTACTCGAAATCAGGTTTCGGTATTCTATTCATTAGTTTTACTTAACCTTTGTTAAGTACTTATTTGGGTATAATTGCGATATTGCAAGACCCTTTGTTAAATAGATACTAAAACGAGATTTTACGAATGTTCAGATTTGTCGGTTCGAGTCTTGATAAATGGCCAAGCCCGAAGCCGAGATTCCAAAGTGATAAATGTTATGAGATAACTCAATGAACTCAAAAAAACTTAACCAAGTGTGTAGTTCTATTAGGAAGAACCTCAGCGTCCGTTAAAAGAGTGTTTGGCTTTGTTAGTCCAAACTTGTTATAAGATCAAGTTGGATCCGACATGCCAAGTATTTTGAAAAAATAATTAAAATTAGTTTATAATATAGTTTTAAGGAAAAATATGAGATTTGGTGGCCCAAAACACAACTAGTGTGTCTTAAGCGAGTGAACTCGGTTTAGTTCGGTCTTGGTTCGGTCCTTGACTCGGAATAAGACCGAGGATGGTTACCACATACCCAGTACCATAGAACTTATTAAAAATGTAAACTTAGAATTGATAATACTCAAGTCTTACATACAACATGTTAATAATAATGTATTTAAACAAAAGTTCGGTTTTGGTTCGGTCCTTGAATCGGAATGAAAACGAGGATGGTTACCACATACCCAAATACCTTGAACTATTAAAATGATTTGGAAACTAAAATAATTAGAAACTAAACAATATTAATAAGCTGAAACGAATTAAAGTGTTAACAAGGACTATAATATCCCTCCATGTAGCCTTGCCTTATAATAGCAATACACCTAATCCGACCATGGTCGGAGAAGGGAAAGCCAAGGAAACAAGGAGAATGCATTTTAAACAAACTATAATAACAAGCTTTAATTACCAAGAATTAGTTAGAATCAAAAATTAGCTTTAGTTTGACTCTGAAAAGTCAAACTATCAAGAGTTTCAAAGATGAATCTTAGAACTTAGATGGGGAGTGTTTGATGTGAAAGAGCAACCTAAAATGGGTGTATTGGCCTTGTTTTTATAAGGAAAAATGTAAGGGTTATCCATAATGTCACTATCAAGGGATTTGCATGCATTTTGTTGGTTTGGAGGGTCAAACAAGGTGTAATACAAACAAAAACGAGCTGGTGCACCTGCATGTAGGTGGAGGTGATGCGCGACCACCTCACCCCTTCATGGCCATGCGGCACGGCGCCTAGGGGGTTGGGTTTTGGTCTCCATCTTTAGTTAATTTTCAAGTTTGGTCCCTAGAGTTCGTTTTAGGTCGTTTTTAATGATAAAATGGTGTTTTAAGGTACCGTAAAGGGTGTCTTCTTGTTCCGAAAATTGTATAACATAAATGAAACATAAAACCCAATATTTTATTATTAACGAAGGATCCAAAATATAAAATGGGTTGGGTTTCCAATACAAATTCAAATACGAATTAAACCAAAAATGACGAATGTCACAGTCTTCCCTATTGTAGGAAATTTCGTCCCGAAATTAGGAAGAATCCGTAACATACAGGTGCGGGTACTTTTCGTTCATCGCGTCTTCTCTTTCCCAAGTAAATTCAGCGTCACGTCGTGATTCCCAGTGGACTTTAACAAAACAGATGCGGCTACATTTGGTTCGTTTCTCATTACGGTCCATGATTTCAACGTGAAAGGTTGGATGAACACCGGTAAGTTCTTGTGGTAATTCGAGTTTATAAGCCACTTTTCCAATCCTTCCGAGGATTTTGAATGGGCCTACGAAACGGGGTGCTAGTTTTCCTTTCTTCCTAAAACGGACTACCCCCCTTCCAAGGGGATACTTTGAGAAGGACAGGTTCGCAAACATTGAATTCGAGAGACTTTCGCCGTTTGTCGGCATAGTTCTTTTGACGACTTCTAGCAAAGAGAAGATTTTTGCGGATTTGGTCGATATGATCGGTAGTGTCTTGGACCATCTCGGGACCGGTGATTTGGGCTTCACCAATCTCGTTCCAACAAATCGGGGAACGACACTTGCGACCAAAAATAGCTTGGAAAGGAGCCATACTAATGCTAAAATGATGGCTATTGTTGTATGAGAATTTGATAAGCGAGAGATGAAAATCCCAATTTCCACCAAAATCAAGCACACATGATCGAAACATATCTTCAAGGGTTTGGATTGTAAGCTCGGATTGGCCATCATTTTGAGGGTGCTAAGCGGTACTAAGATCAAGGCGAGTACCCAAAGCTTCTTGAAGTGATTTCCAAAAATGGGAGGTGAAACGAGCATCATGATCGGAGATAATGGTCAACGGTATACCATGGCGGCATACAATTTCACGAACATAGATTTGAGCGAGTTGTTCGACATAGTACTTCTCTCGGATCAGGATGAAGTGAGCCGATTTGGTTAATCGATCAATGATTACCCAAATACTGTCATTTTGCTTTTGAGTTGGGGGGGGGTTAATTTGGAGATAAAGTCCATAGCAATGTCTTCCCATTTTCAAACCGGAATAGGAGGTTGCTCGAGTAAACTAAAAGGTTTTTGATGTTCGGCTTTAACCTCTGAGCATGTAAAGACATTTTGAGACGTAAAGTGTCACGTCCCTTTTCATACCCGGCCACCAATAAATAGATCGAAGTACATCTTATCCGCACCGGGATGCACAGAATATCGTGACATATGAGCTTTGTCGAGAATGAAACTACAAAGTTCATCACGATCTGGAACCCACAAACGATTGAGAAAATAAAGCAAGCCATCGGGTTTGGTTTCAAGTTGAAATTCGGCTCCACATGACATTTCGTCGTACATATTGCCTTCATCAATGGAGACGCATTGGGCTCGATAGATGCGGTTTTGAAGATCGGTTTGGATGATGATGCTATGAAGCAGAACGGATTTGACATTAACTTTACGACTAAGGGCATCGGCTACGACATTCGCTTTACCGGGGTGGTAGCGAATTTCGCAATCGTAATCACTAAGTAATTCAGCTTATCGACGTTGTCTCATGTTGAGATATTTTTGGTTAAAGATGTGTTGAAGACTTTTATATCAGTGAATACAACACATTTCGTGCCATAAAGATAATGTCTCCAGATTTTGAGAGCGAAAACAACGGCACAAAGTTCGAGATCAGGAGTTGTGTAATTCTTTTAAAGGAACCTTAAGTTGTCTCGAGACATATGCGATAACTTGACCTCGTTGCATGAGAACGCAACCGAGACCTTGGTTGGATGCATCGTAAAATACCATAAAGTCGTCGTTTCCATCAGGGAGGGTTAAGACGGGAGCATTGCAAAGCATATACATTAGAGTTTGGAAAGCTTCTTCTTGTTTCGGTCCCCATTCATAAGGTTTTCCCTTATAAGTTAGTGTGGTGAGGGGTAACGTGATTTTGGAGAAGTTTAGAATGAATCGCCGATAATACACGGCCAAACCAAGGAAAGATCGGACTTCTGTGAGTGTGGATGGAGTTTTCCAATCTGTTACAGCCTCGATTTTGGCGGGATCAACATGAATACCTTTATGAAAAAGCAATTGATGATAATCCGATCGAATATTGATTTTGGAAAAACAAATTGTACCTTGGAGTTGATCGAAGAGGTCGTCGATTCGAGGCAAAGGGTAACGATTTTTTACGGTGAGTTTATTGAGTTCATGGTAAACAATACACATGCGAAACGAGGCATCTTTCTTTTTCACGAAGAGGATGGGAGCGCCCCAAGGGGAAGAGCCTAGGCGGTTAAAGCCCTTATCGGAGAGTTCTTGAAGTTGGTTCGATAGCTCTTGCAATTCTGAAGGAGCTAAACGATAGGGAGCCTTAGCTACGGGAGTCGCGTCGGGTACAAGGTCGATTCGAAATTCAATCGGACGAATGGGCGGAGACCAGAGACGTCTTTGGGGAAAACGCCTAGTAATTCACAAACAATGGGAATGTCTTAAATTTCTTTTCTTCGGGGTCTTTCGCTACCACTTGGTCTAGAAAAGGAACGTACTTTTAGCGCAAGTACTTTCGAGATTGAGAGCATGACATGAGGTTGACTTTTTTGGGAGTCATTTTGCCAAAGACGTTGAGGGTTTTGCGTTGACAAGTGGGATTCGAATGAATTTTTCATAACAAAGGACTTCGGAATGGTGCAAAGCTAACCATTCCATACCTACTATGATGTCGAAACTTCCCATTTCCATCGGGATAAGGTCGATTGAGAATTCGCGCTTGCAAAGTGTGAGAATACAATTTCGAGTGACCGAATAGATGGTGATAGAACTACCATTGGCTACTTCGACAGAAATGGGCGAGAAATTTTAGTGTAAGGTATGGCAAGGATAAATTCAAACTTAAACGAAACAAAACTCCTATCAGCTCCAGTATCAAATAAAATTGAAGCTAAATGCTCATTTACTAAAAACGTACCATTCACCACGTCGTTGGCAACTTGAGCTTGGTTGGCGTTCATCATTAAAGCACGCCCTTGGTTGCTGTGGTTGACTTGTTGAGGAGGAGGAGGAAGAGTTTGCATTGCTTGCGGGAGTAGCGGAGGAGGAAGAGCTTGCATCGCTTGGAGCGGTTAAGCTGGAGGAGCCAAGAGTTGCGGGACTTGAGGTTGATAGGTTTGAACTTGGTATGCTTGAGTTTGGTAGTATGGTGTGGGCATGATTTGAGCTTGGTTAACAAACGCAAATTGAGGACAAGCATTGCGGAAATGATTCGAATATCTACAATTGAAACAAGCTCTAGGTTGAGGGAGAAATTGCGCAAAAGACGCGGGACGGTTTTGGTTAGATGGAGCAAACATTGGTGGAGCGGGTTGCCCACGGGAGGTTTCCCGGCACAAGTTGCTAAGGTGACCATAGCGGTTACACTTCGTGCAATGGCGATAAGAGGAGTAGGAGGGATGATGGCATTGGCAAGTATTACACAAAGGATGCGAGCCGAAATACAGTTTTCGGTTTTTAGGTGTTTGGGATTGCGATTGAGGTTGAAATGGGTGAGTGACTGCATAGTTTCGGTGGTTGGGTTTGCTTTTCTTCTTGGAGTGGCGGGATGAGTTGGAGTAATTGATGGATTGAGGTTGATGGTCAACTTCGGTGTGGGTTGATGGTTCGGGTGTACTCTTTTCATTGGGCTTCTTGGAGCTCTCGATAGTGAGAGTAACGACTCTGACATGGTTCTCGGAAAGAGCATCGGCTAAGGTAACGACATCGTGGAGTGTTTGCGGTTTAATACTCATCACCGAGTCTCGGATTTGCACAGGCAAACTGCCGTCATACTTGTCAATCGTCCGTTCGATGGGAGTGACCAAGTGAGGAACCAAGAGACTAAGCTCATGAAAGCGCTTGTAGTAGGCGGAGTTGTCACCACTCTCTAGCTTAAGTTCCCAAAATTCGGATTCGAGTTTTTGGAGTTCATGTTTTGGGCAAAATTTCTTCATTATGACTTCCTTGAGCTTGGTCCATGAGTAGGCCATGGCTACTTCTGTCCCATTCGCATATATTTCGCTATTCCACCAAGTGCGGGAAGTTTCCTCGAACATGCTTGAGGCGTACATGGTTTTCTTGGATTCAGGGCATTAACAGAGACTAAAAACACTTTCTATCTTTTCAAACCATTGCAACAAGGTAGTGGCCACTTCTTGCCATAAAACGAAGATGGGTTGGCACCGGTGAATTGTTTCAAGGAGAAAGGTGCGGGGTTAGGCATGGCTTGGATAACTGTGGGTTGGGTGGCTTGAATTTGGGTTATCATTCCGGGAATCACAGTGGCGATCTCTTTAGCAACCATAGCCGCCATCCGACGACCGGAGCTAGGCTTGCGAGTGTGGCAACGAAGAGAAGACATTCTAAAATAATAAAAGAGAAATGATATAAGTTTGAGGTAATTGATATAAGTATGAGGATGATATGTAAACATGGAGTGTTAATGATTGTGAGCCCTAGAGTTATGAGGATGAGGATGTTAAAAAAATATTTCTTTTGTTAGTAAATTAAGTAAATAGATAAAATGTTAAATAATTTAAATCTTTGAAATTTGAAAATAATATGTTAGGATTTAAAAGCGGGAGAACTTGCATGAACCACTATGACTAGTTGTCCCAATATTAAATCTTAAAAATCGTGGTAAAGTGAGGAGTTGAACATGTGCACGTACCACCGTGTTTTACACGCTTTGTCCCAAATATCGTAATAATAACAATAAAAAGTAAAGAATGAGGCAATCGAGATGTTGAAAACATTAGTCCACGTATCACCATGGCTCTTATGCTTCCAACAAAAATATAAGGAGGCAACCTGAACTCTTGCATTCGACAACTTAAAGTTGTTGACATGTATAACATGGTTTGTTGGCCTAGAGGAAAAACACTACAATTCAATCATCCCAGGTAAGTAAATCACCTTCGATTCTTGAAATCTTTTTGTCAAATGATCATTTCATAGTGTTTCGCCCCCTATGCTGGCTACAAACCCGTTATAGAGTCAAGCTTTAAGGAAATGATAAATAACGGGATCCAATTAAGTTTGTGATCTATGAAAACATCATAAAAACCTACTTTTCGCGGTAAGGTAACGATACCTTAGAATACTATGAGTGTGTGTGCATGTGTATATTTTTGGGATTACATGAAATAAATAAGTAAATAAATAAATAGGTGCAATGAACAATCAAGTAGGGTAACACGTATAAGGACCCTAAAGCAAAAAACTATACTAGGCCGTTACGTCTAACCGCCTATCATATAGTCATGGCTCTGATACCAATCTGTCACACCCCGACCAAAGGTGGCGGAACATGTCGGTGCACGACGGATTGCTCAAGAACAAAAGACACTATTAAAGTGACAATATTTAAACAATTCATTCATTTCATTAATCATCAAAAGTAACACAAGTCGTCCATACAAAATAACACAAGTACAAGAAATAAATTGTTCATTCTTCTAATAACCTAAATGGTCTCAAAATAAAATAATGTCTTCAAACTTCAATCAACCAATACAAATTCAAATACGAATTAAACCAAAAATGACGAATGTCGCATATGGGGCTCCTAAGCATGTTACTATGGCACCACTAACGACCTATCTTAAACATTCGGCTCTGATACCAATCTGTCACACCTCAACCCACGGCGGAAATGCCGGGGCGTGAGCTGATTGCACACACCTCTCAAGGTACTATTATGCAATACTTATAATGATAATATCTATTAATCAATTTCAAATAATCCAACAAAGTTCAAATAGACAAAGTACAAAATTTCCATAAATAAAAAAAGTAAAATAACATCTAAATTTAAATCTTGTATCTTCTTCAATAGCATGCAACCCTAATTTTTCTTCAAAACAAGCTTGAGAATCACATCACATGATGACCTACATATGCGTTAAAAATACAAATAGGTTTTGTCAACACTAGGTTGAGTAAGTAAAACACCAAATTTTGTAAATATATCATAATAAATAAAAGGGCAAACTGTGTCAAGTGAGATAAGCAATTTAACCAAATGAGCAAGTAAATATGTTGTTGGTAAGCTCGATGCCAGACGAACTGAAAGATGGCTAACACGACGGACGTATGATCATACTAGTATGCGAATATGTTGGATCTCTCCGAATTGTATTCAAGTAAAGCATATAACACGTTAGGCATAAATTGTTAAACACACATGATTAACAGTTGCAAGTTGAGTAATATATAGTAATAAAATATTTACGAACGCATACGCCCCCAAAACAGTAAAAATGAGTTTAAAATGGGGAATGTGATACTCACATTATTAGACGAGCAAACAGAAATAATAAAATAATAAGAATGAAGACGGCGATTCACGCGTTGACGATAAAGCCTAATACAAGATTAAATATGAAACGATCATAAGGATTGGACGGATAGAATAGGGTTCGAGAGATCGATGGTTAATCAATATTTTATTATATATTATTTAAACTTATTTTGTTTGTAGATTTTTTTATTCAATTTTACGTTTATCTATACTACATAGTATTACAAATAGACACCCTTTCACCACCTTCCTATACACTCTCACATGAGACGCCTACCCTAACCTCATCCTCCTTCCAACTCCTGCTTCATCCTTCTGACTCTGTCGGCCACGCTTCCAACTCCGGCTTCAACAAAGCCCTGTCGACCACTTCAATCCTTTCTTTTAATGCCTCTCCTCCTCTCTCCATACGTTACAACCTCAAACATCAATTCCTCAACCAATTTCTTCTTCAACAACCAATCAATTTCTTTTAATTGATGTTAGTTTGTATGTAATATAATGCAATAAAAACAACAACACGAGATTCTTCATCACCAGACACTACACCAGGTGTGTTATCTCTTCCTTTGTATTATAATTCCCATGATTCTTGATTATTCATATTTTCTTGATTTCATTCTGCTTTGAAGCTAATTCACTTTTAAATTGGGTTTAATTGTGGTTTATAGGTGGATGATTAGGTTTAATTTTCTTAGATCATTTGACTTGGTAATCTATACAAGAAATTTGATGTTATGGATTGGGTCTCTATTGTATTTGCAGCTTGCACTTAGAACACCTGTAATGCGCATTGGACCCCCTGCTAACAAAAGTAATGTTAGTCCACCACAGTATCCGAAAGGTACATCTTTTAACTATGATTTTAAACAACAGGTTCTTGTTAATGTTAACTTTTTACAATTTTGTGAGTTGTTTTTTAGCCTTTTTGAATCATCTATGTGTAATTCTTTTTTACTTTTGGTTGTTAGAAGTATGTTGTTTATAAGTTCAGTTCATTAGTATTGTGTTTAAGTAATGAACATATGAGCTTGCAGTCAATTTCCTTCCCAGCTTTGAGATTTTGGGCATTAAATACTCGTTATATTTTAAACATGCAAAAGCTTATAGGAATTGTCGTCTCAAAGCAGGAAACCAAGAGACTCCACCATGTAAGGGCCCGGTATTGATTTCAGCAGAAATGGTTACCTCTATATTGGTGGCCTTTCTTAGGTCAGTTTTACATTTTAAGCCGCTAAATTACCCATTTACCCTTTCATTTTTATTTTAATGCCTCAAGGCATCATTATTCTGTAATTTAATTACTCTTTTTAATTGAAGTCTAATATTGGTCTTTCCTTTTGGTCTGTTTACAACTTCGTGCCCTTTGTTTATTACTTTATTTACAAAGGTGCGCCTCATGTACTTCCAGGTCTAAATCAGAGTTTGTAGAATATTGATCTGTAAAAACAATCTAAGTTTTGCTTGATAAAAAGGTTGAAATGGACATAGATGAGAGGGACGTGTCTTTTGGTTGTAACTAAAGCGAATTTGCTTGTACATAGAGAAACGTGTCGAGTATGTGATGCGCATGTCTCATCTTTTGGGACCTAAACGCCTTGGAGCGCCTTTAAACCAAGTTTCTGCTATTCAATTTATCTTTTGTTAGTGTTTTCTTACAACTACCAAAAATTGCTTTATTTTTTGGTTTAATCTTTTTTTTTTTTGTGTAGTTTTACTTTTTACTTGGATCTATTTCACCTTCATATTTTATGTTTGTTGCCATTGTATCTCATCCTAAAGTTTTTGACTTTACGTCACTATTTCTATGAAGATGTTGCTTTTGCTTATATTACAACTTTCCCACAATCCCGACCGTGTTAGTTTCACCAATAATTATTTTGTAAATGAAAAGTGCACATGTACATGGCAATTTGTTCATTAGAAAAGAACCTCATGAGGACTGAGTTGAAGAAAGTTATTTTTAGTTGATAAAACATGAGTCCAAGCTAATCTTTTGGGGATTGTGCTTGAATTTAGTGAATTGATTCTCTCTCTGTAATCATATAGGAGTATTATTATTCATCACTTTAGAATATGTATATGTGACTTTAAGGGACAAAAGTTAGGAGGCAGTATATTCTTATTTATGTATTTGTTTACTGTTTAAGTTGAGTATATTGTAATATGAATTATATGAAATTATGAACAAATCAAGACATGAGATGACAACATTATCTATTTGGTTCTTCATTTTATGCAACCAATTTGTTTTCTTTTATATGTCCTTTTGTGCTTCAGATTTCTCGACATCTGTTTATGGATAATAAATATTATTTTTTGTTTGTACTCTGTCATTCTTTTTGTTATAATGTCGGATCTGAATTCTCTGCTAGGATCGGGCCGCTGTTGTTTGCATTCATTTAATTTCATTTGAGTTTGCTTTACTTGCAGCTTCATACCCAAATACTCAGGGAACACAGAACGAAGAAGATCTAAATAACACAACTGTTAGTAATTTGTTTCATTACAGTCTTTTAGAACATAACATCTCACAAATTTGAAAATTTGATTGCAGATATTCGTGGGTGGTTTGGATCCTAACGTTACAGATGACGTTCTTAAGATATTATTCGGCCAATACGGACAATTAGTTAATGTAAAGATCCTTGTGAGCAAGAGGTGCGGGTTTGTTCAGTTTGTTGACCGGTATGTATTTATCCCAAACTTTTTTACAGATTCAGGATAGTTAGAAATTATTAAACGCGGCTGATTGTATGATTCTTATCATGCACTTGCAGAAGTTGTGCTGAAGAAGCATTGCGAATGCTGCAAGGAACTCAATTGGGTGGACAAACCGTGTATCTTTCATGGGGGGGCGTAGTCCTTCAAGTAAACAGGTTTGTTTAATTATTTTCTTGGCTTGTAAACAAACCGAACAAACTATCAAACACAGACGATTAAACGACTAGGGGTTTCTTGTTTGTTCACTTGTTAAGAAAATGAATGTGCTCATGTTTGTTTTTCAATAGTATAAGGAAACGGTTCACGAATGTAAAAGAATGAGCATAACTGAGTGAAAATCATTTCAAAGAACGTAAAAATGAATTGGTTGGGCCTAGGGATTTAATAAAACCCAACTAATGAGTTATATTTTAATTACGTAAACTTCTACTAAATTATAATTGACCTTCAAAATTTTGAATAAATTTATAAAAGAACGTAAAACAACGAATTTAAACAAATGTAAACTAACAAGCATAAATTAACGTAACCAAACGAATGAATGAGACATGTTCATGTTTGTTTGTTTAACTAAATGAGCAAATGGTGTTCATGTTCATTCATTTGTTAAATGAACAAACTTCTTGCTAAACAATTTACTAAATGCTAGGTTCGTTTACAGGCCAACTATCTTACACCTTTTGTACTTAATCTAACTTCATAAAAAGTGAATATATTAATTAATATTTTATTGTAAAACAATTTTTGCATTTGTTCAACTTCAACCTCAGGTGGAGCAAAGCCAGTACAATGGCGGCGGTTACTACAGTTATAGACAGGGATACGAGATTTAGAGTTATGCTCTGGTTGCACAAGACCCCACCACCATGTACTATAGAGGCTATCCTGGATATGGCGGTTATCCACAAGTCCAACAGCTGCCACAACATCCTCCACAGACACAACAACAACCTCAGCAGCATTAGGTATGACCAATCAGTTAGCATTTGTTTAGTCAACTTTATTGTCAAAATATGTACTATTTTTTTATGATGGGCTTAATGGTACAGTGATATGCATGAGCATGTTGAACGTCGACACGCGCTTTGTTTTAGGAATGAACAAGGGTCGAGTATTGGGCCCAAAAGCAAATCTATTTTGAATTTGCTTTGAGATGTTTGTGACTTTTTTTCGAAAAGAAAAGCCCTAATTAGTTGTTTTAGGCCTTAAAATTGCTTAGTTTATGCAGATCGATTCCTTCACTCGCTCTTCCAGCTAAGCTTACTTGCCAGATGCTATACACTTTGCTCAGCTTGGTTTCCTTCTTTGTTGTCTTCAGTTGACACTGATTTCAATAGTTAATAAAGAATACACACAATGGTATCGTGATGCAACCTTTGTTACCACTGAGGAATTTGTTGAGTAATTCTAACAGACTTGGTTGCCCCTTATCCTAACAAGATGAACTTAGCTACGTGTTTGTTTGTTCATTTGAATATAAATATATAACAATGTATGATTATTTTGGAATTTTGAGAGAAAAATTTTCTTGTCACGATGAAGGCCAGCCAAGTCTATTGGAGATACTTAACAGCTCAAAGAATATGTTAAGGTACTGGTCAAAGTTGACATGTTATATGAAAGTGAATTACTCACAACTATACAAAAAGGTGAGTTAACTACAATGATACATTTAAGGGGTAGAGGTGCACAACAGAACCGGTTCCGGGCCCTACCCGTGGGTATGGACCAGACTTTGGGTTTCCCCAGAACTGTACCCGGAACCGACCCGGACTCGGTGGAACCGGTTCCACCAATACCTGGTCAAGAACCCTGACCCTACCCTACCCAAAACCCGAAAAAAACTCGATGAAACCGGTCAAAACCCGGACAAATACCCAACTATAAACGGAACCGGTTCCTACCCAGTCAAAACAAGTTTTTATTATATATATGTGTGTGTGTGTGTGTGTGTGTGTGTGTGTATTTATGCATATATTTACACATGGGTAAAATTTTAATAAGATACGGAAAAACACAAGTATCATTGTCGGTTTTTAATAAAACATAATTTATTTACCGTTTATTTTAATTATTATTAATTAATATGATTAACTAAACAAAGTTTAAAAATAACCAAAAAAATCGGGGAGGCTGGGGTTCGAACCCGCAACCAGCCACTCCAAAAACATCACACAACCATCTACACTACCAAATCAACTAGTAAGAAACTGGAACAAAATATTTAAATCTTGCATATTCAAAACCCAATAACAGTTATGAACCCTAGAAATCTTAATCTGCCATATTGTTAATCAATTGGCCGATTACCATAGGCGTACAACACATAACGATGAACACAATGGTATAATCCATTACCTTAATCGACGTTTAAACGAAGGTTAATTAAGCAAGAACAGGACCGGTGATGAGCAATGATGAACAGACTATCAAACGGCTATGAAAATCTAACTGGTTTGAGGGTTAAGGACGTCTAGGGTTAGGAACTCGTGTCTGGAAGTTTAATTGAGTTATTATAAACGTTTATATGTAATACGATTTAGGTTTAGGGTCGACTTGGTATAAAACGCAATGTAGATCTGATTTGATTGAATTAACATAATATAAACGTCGGTTAGGCTGATTTTAGAATGTATAATACAATCTTTGATTTTATATCCATAAACACGGCGAGATTTGAGGTCCAATACAACTCAATTGAAATCGGGTAAAGTAAAATGGGTATCGGGTTTGGATACTAGTTTAACCAGATCCTTGATGGGTTATAATATAAATTTGCATATCAGTCCCTAGGGTTTGAGGATGCGAACAAAAGGGGTCAAAGTTTAAGTTTGGGGGATTTTCGCCAAATTTGAAAGTTTATAATTATATAATATTAAATGATTAAATAATAATATAATAATAGTTAATCTTCTCGATAAACACGATATTTATATTTAATAACATAACTCAAACATCGACACGGGTCGAGTATTTAATAAAAAAATATTCATTTGAAAAAAACCCGAGTTGTTACACAAACCCTATATATATATATATATACTAGAAGGGTGCCCACGCGATGCAGCGGGAAACACATATACTTTGATAATCATGTAACAAAACTATGGGTGTTCATTATTCCGTTTGAAACTGTAAAACCGTTCACTAGTTTGGTTTCACGGTTGAAACCGGAGCTGACCGTACTTATTGAAATGTTAATTATTGACTTATTTTGTATTAGATATGTTTTATAATATATATTAGACATAATTAAAATATAGTTAAACAAAGTTTTATTTAATACAACTAAACTCGTCTATTACAATTTTAATTTATCTTAATTTCCAGTATGGTAATTTTTTATAATATTTGTTTTTATTATGATTTCGTTTTCTATTTATTCTAATAAGGTTTATTATTTATGTGACCAAATAAAATATTTGTTCATAGTATGATTCTTTTAATAACGTATTAGTTAAGCAGTTTGAAGTGAATGTATATGCAGATTAATAATTCTTATTTTAACTTTTAAACTCAATTTTTTTATCGAAGTACAAACTATATCATAACCTAATCGTTGGTAATGGTTCAGCATAGTTGGGTTTTATTTTAAACAGTTCAGTTTTGGTTTTCGACGACAAAAAAATGTGTAAAGTTGGCTCATGGTTAAAATTAAAAAAATCAAAACCAAACTGCAAACACTTTTACATAAATTGTTTTTTTTTTACTTCGAAAACTATAGCAATATCATACTCAAATTAAAGATAATAAAATGCTCGTTTTTATGATGTCATTTATTTTAAGAAATATAATCGTATGAAAAAGTTATAGCCGTTTAAAAATCGTGGGGGTAGTTGGGTTAAAAGTGAAAATATAATAATATATAAGTAAAAGATTAAGGACCAATGTTGTAAATTTAAGAGATGAAAATTGTAATTATTTTTAAGAAATGTCAAATGCACGTGAGATTTAGTATGTCAATGACTCTTTTACCCTTGTTATAGGTTGTACCTCATGCATTGAAACTTGTGAATTACTTAAAACAAGCGTCTTAATTTACCCTTAAGTTATGTATATAATATATGGTATAGATAGGATGATGTTACAATAAGAAGTGGAGTGTGTCTAGGTAGTGTAAAAAGTAATCTGGTGCGTTAGATATGTTGATTAGACAGTGGATATGGAAAGTGTGTTTATTGTGAGGTGTGTTTTATATTAGTTGCACTGTGTTTATTGTGCGATGTGTTTTATTAGATATAATGTTGAAAACACATTTCTATAGTTATTAGGAAAAATCTACTTATTATAACCTGGATCTTTCTCTCTCTCTCTCTCTCTCTCTATATATATATATATATATATATACATATATATATATATATAGAGACAAGAAACCTCCCTATATTTTCTCAAGCCACCAAATTACTTTATTTGTAAACTAGTTTTAGAGGGATAATTCAAATTATGAAATTACAAGTAAAGTAAATAATTATATAGCATATATGAAAAAAAATGCATTACATCTATGCTTGTATCTATACTATGTGTACATAAATTGATTTTATTTATATCACAAAATGATTTTTTTAAATGAACTTAATAAAAAATGTATCTGCAAAAACGTACCCGAGAATGCTTCTTTCTATTGTAAATTTCATTCTCAGTGTCATAAATGTATAATTGAAAGAATTTTGGTTATGAACCAATTTCGGAAATCACGCCCTGCTTGCGGTGCGCGCATATAATGTATATATGTGTGAACCCTCGGGTGGGCAAAAGTAAAAATGCACTAATTTTGACGTTATTTTACTAATCTCGTGAAAATAACGTTAAAAGTGGCGGAAGGTTAATCAGGCATCATGTGGTGGCGTTGATAGCGGAAAGACAAGGGCACATGCATCAATCAGCCGGTGTCCCTGATGATTGAGTGCTATGTGCCTTATGTCCAAGGCTTGATGCAAAACTACTATCGAGCCGGGGGTCTCACCGGAAGCAGCCTCTCTATCCCTATGGGATAGAGGTAAGACTGTCTACATCTTACCCTCCTCAGACCCTACCATAGCATTGCTATTGGTGGGATATACTGAGTACGATGATGATGATGATGATGATGATGATGAACCAATTTCGGAAATAAGACTTCTCATATGATAATAGTGCTAACCACTCAGCCAAAATATAGAAGGAGAGCTACCGTTATTGATATATTTTATCAATTTACCATCCATCGAAGGAAATGAGGACATTAAATTGTAACGACAGATGTTCTTTAAGAAATATGTTTTACTGAGCTACACCATGAAAAAGATTTTGATAAGTTTCAAAGGGCTTCTCGATTTTGTCATAATGACAACATAAAAAATAAGATGTTAACTCATTCAATTTTGTGAATATTTTGTTTCATTTGAGCATAGTTTTGCATGACATGCTTTCCATACAACGTTCCGATCACCATTGAAGAAAAAGTTAATGCTGACATAAATATTTCAAGTTTAATAAAAATTAGAAGCATTGATAGGCTGCGGTGGCATGTCGAAAGTGTTCGCAATCTTTTCTTATAAATTAATAGTCGAAGGAAAACAGTCAATTTGCCAAATCCCAAGACATTTGATTATTTCCAAAATTTCCGTTGAAAATGTAACATCCTGAAATTTCTAAGAATAAATAATTAATATATTATTTATTTAAGATGGAAAAGTTTACTCGAGTTAATAGACAAATAGTAAAATGATAAAGATGGAAGAATAAGTAGGCTAATTAGATGTAATTAATTATGGACCAAAAAGGAAAGATGGGCTTAAGGTCCATGGGCTTAAGGGAGTATAAATACCCCTTAAAACCCTAATCCTTTCCATTTTCATACATCTCCACGCCATAGCCTACACCATTAAAACACACTTAACCCAATTCCCGTTTTTGAGAAAACCATCCACAAAGACACAAAGATTCCCGGAGATCTAGCTATCGGATTGGTCTCAAATTTTAACTGAGTGCTCATGTTATATAAATGAAGATTTCCACCGATTAGATCTTCGATCAGAGGTCGGGAAGTCCAGTTTTTATCAGCAAAACCATATCAGCTCAAAAGTGAAGATTTCGGCAACTGTTCAGCTGTTCCGGCGACTGTAGCGGCGGTTTCCGGCGAAGGTGAGCTGATAGGTTTGTAGATCGGGATGAGACGGTTCCGTGTCCGCTTGAATTACTCAAATCGGAGTTCGTTTGATATGGTTTTGAGCATCTCGAGTGATTTCATACAAAAACCTCAAAGTTAGCCGAGCTCAGTTAAAGAAGGGAATACCGATTAACGGCGAACGCAACAGGATCCAGGTGAGTTTCTAGCCCCATTTCCTTGTTATGTTTTCGGGACTGTGTGCATACTCGATGTGATAGTTAATACACTTACCTTAAATGGTAAGTGTATGCCATGCATGATTTATATGTTATTTGTGTATGTATATTTTGAATGTGAATGAAAGCTTGTCGGCACGTGAACGATCTTCGGATATTGCACGTATTGACAAGGGAGGTATGTATATGATAGCTGAATGTGTATGTTTGATATATGTGTAACATATGAGTATGTATGAATGATAAAATAAAGTATATGTATATTACGGGTAGGTAAATACGGTATGTACGAAGATGAAGAAGTAGGGACCAGACCCTGATAATATCTGTGATGGTAGGGACCAGACCCTAATAATATTTGTGATGTTGGGGACCAGACCCTTTATAATATCTGTGATGTTAGGGACCAGACCCTTATAATATATGTGAGGTTATAGGGCGAAAGGCTCTTTAAATAGGATTGATAGTTATGTATGAAAAGTAAGTATGAATAATGTACACCCCTTCGGGCATGTGTGCAAGTATGTGAACCGATTGTATGTTGTATGATTAACTAGAACTCACTCAGCGTAGCTGACTTTTAGTATGCACGCAGGTGAGTAGGATGAGGTAGCTCGCTTGAGGGAAACACATGGCATTGAATAAGAGGTTGGCATCGGAAGACTCAAGACGATTATTAGTTTATGTTTAATTACTTAGTTTTCTAAACACAAGATGGGGTGTTTAAGACATGTTATGGATCGTACTGTAATAATTTATGACAGTTTTTATATTCCGTGAATGTTTTTATTAACTCTGATGACTAGAACTATGTGAATGAGTAAATCCAACGTCCAAATGTGAGGCACCAGTCACGGTGCCTTACAGAAAATAAATTTGAAACCCGAATCATTTTTAAATTTCTAACTTTCATCCGTTTGACATTTTCAAGTCAACACTTTGAACCCATAACAAATTTGACGATAATCTTTTTGCATTCTCAAACTTTTAAAAATACTCAAAATTTCCATTTTTGACCCATAACATATTTTGACCTAAATGTAGTTAATTTGTGCCAACAAGTCAATTTACCAACTTTTGACCTATAAAAATCAAATTTAAGTTCCACAAAAAACCCCGAAACTATCCTTGATAAAAAAACTTAGAAATTAAATATGATATACGTTGTTATATACTATCCTTACATTTTAAGATATATATAGTTCACTAAATTAACCAATAAGTGGATATATTTAAAGCATATATTTATAATTTATAAATCTATACGACGACGACGACGACAACAACAATAACAACAATAATAACATATAAAGGAATTGATTTTCAAAAAAAACGGATCGACTTTAAGCTTATATTTATAATCTAATATTTAAAAAATTACTTTATAAAATAAAACATATTCGAATTTTGGTTTTACAATATTCTACAATATACATAGCACAATATGTTAGTGATAACATTTGAAAGTACTTTGAAATATATAGTAAAATAATATATTAATATTTATTTATATAAAACTGTATAGATATAATATAAATACAATGTAAAAGAAAAGTGAATAATTATTGATCTATTGCATATATTAAGGTAAATTAAGATCTTAGTTTTGAAGGGAAAAAAATATGAAAATCAACCAAAAGAGACAAGTGTCCACCGTTATTTTACTTTATTAAAATTGTAATATGTTAATATTTATTTATATAAAAATGTATAGATATAATATAAATACAGTGTAATAGGTAGATGAAGACTTCTTATGCATTTGACCCAAATTCACGAGTATGAGTCTTATCAAACTTAGATAACCCTTTAAATGGGTTATAAAATCTAATTATATTAAAATTTAATCTCATCAAATATTTGATATGAAAATTCTATAAAATATGAATAAACTATAAATTAATATTTGTTTAAAAGTAGATATTATTTATAATTAAAGTATAATTCTATAGTGAAAAAAAGAATAAACGGGTCATGACTTCTTTTGTTTATTTGTGGATGTGGAGGGATGTGAATGCAATGGAACCCTAAATAAATAAATAAAATATCAAGGTCGACGCACGCAGCGCAGAGAGCAAGCAATGGCTTCTTCTTCTTCTTCTTCTTCTTATTATTATTATTCTACTGGGAACTGGCAACACATTTTGCTCTAAAATCCCTTCTAGGAACACCTTAATTGTGAGTGAGTCCATTTAATTCGTTTTACGAATACTCATAGATTGATTGCTAATGGATGTTGTTATGTATTCATAATTCTAATGTTTTGGAAACAGAGTTGCAGGGTCAATTACAAGGAGAATGTCCTCACCAACGACCAAGAATCTTTTCCTAACTTCAAATCAATTCGAGAGAACATTGGTTAGAAAGGATGAGAAACGGCTTAGGATTTTTTCAGGCACTGCCAACCCTTTATTATCTGAGGTACAATCTGCTCAGTCACCGATACTTTCATCTATCCTGTTGCTCAGCTTAATTATAGGGCTGCCACCTTTTAACCGAAACCGACCTGAAGTAATTTGGGTTGGTTCTTGGGTCCCGAATAAAGTTTTACTGTTAAAACCAACTATAATTTTAGGTATAATAGGCTAACCCTTAGCCTCTAAGGTTATCCTAATCTAGCCCCAGTTCTCCTTTCACCTATTATAGATCGATAACCCACGCGATGCAGCGACAATGACGATTTACAACACGGTACTCTTTTATATTAGTTTATCAGTCCTCTCGAGATAGATTTTATAGTAGTTATGTTAGGTTCATTATTCATATAATACTTTAATAACATTCAAACTTTAACAAACCGTGTTCACTCAAATAGACCTACAAGTTGACTGCACATTAACAAAACCAACAAGGTACGAATCACTGGAATAAACAAAAGTGCGTAACAGTATAACAATTAAATCAAAACATGACGCAACAACACTACTATAGATTTGGTGGCACATAATGATCCTTTCAAGATAAAACCATCTTATAGAAACAGAACAATCAAATTTTCTTTGTATGTGTATCTATTTCATGAACATCTCCACAATAACTCAATAAGCAAGTTGTCATTGGACACTATGTGCATAATAGAGCATCATATCAACAATGAAAAGTTAACTAAAGAAATATTAATCAATGTAGAATTCAAGCATCCAAGATTCCAACAACGTCGAAATGAAGAAATTAATGAAATGTTGATCGTGTTTTCTTCCTCATAAACATGATTAAATAACTGCATAGATTTCACAAGATCAAGAGAAATTCATAATTGTCTTTATACTTTACACTTTCATACAACACTCAGTAATTTTGCGACTTTGATATAAAGGTAATAACTGGTATAATGATGACTAATTGATTATAAAAACAGGTCAGTATAAAATTGCAAAACTCAAATATAACTCAACTATTGTTTGGTCAAAAACATAAAACCACCAAAAAAAGAACACCCCTCCCTAAAAAGTAAACTGCAGAAGCCGATATATTTCAAGCCAATCGCATAATGCAATAGTTAATCATCATGTGCAGATTCTCCATGAGACCTTCTCCTCTTCCGTTTAAGTTCTCCCTCAATCTATCACAATTTCATCATCATCATCATCGTACTCAGTATATCCCACCAATAGCAAAGCTATGGTAGGGTCTGAGGAGGGTAAGATGTAGACAGCCTTACCTCTACCCTATAAGGATAGAGAGGCTGCTTTCGGTGAGACCCCCGGCTCGATAGTAGTTTTGCATCAAGCCTTGGACATAAGGCACATAGCACTCAATCATCGGGACACCGGCTGATCGGTGCATGTACCCTTGTCTTTCGGCTATCAACGCCACTACATGATGCCTGATTAACCGTCCGTCACTTTTAACGTTATTTTCACGAGATTAGTAAAATAACGTCAAAATTAGTGCAATTTCACTTTTGCCCACCCAAGGGTTCACACATATATACATCATATGTGCGCACCACAAGCAGGGCTAATAAATGAAATACCAATTCAGAAAACAATGTTAACGAGTTAGTTTTACCGAATAAAAACTAATAAACATACCAGTAACAGGGCTTCACTTGGCACTACTGCAAGAGTAGTTAATGCCATTGATGTTGTCATCTCAGTGGGGGCTTTCTCCAGCTCAGTGACCGCTGAATGGTTGACTCTTGCCAACTTCAGTGACGGATGTAAACACCTAACCGATGACTGGTATCACTTGAACCACCTTTAGTACCTGATGTTGCGTGTTGTGGAAGAAAAAATGAAATCAAAATAATTAAATAATAATATAAGAAATCCAAACTTTTATTAAAAAGAATATAAAAAAACGAGCTATAAATGACCATATAACTAACATAAAGTCATAAACTATAAAATTATGGCATTCAACAACACGAAACCCTTAAACTCAGTAAGTCGACCAACCTTGTAAGTCAGTCATCTATTTCAACCAACATGAATTTCATATTTGAAAACCTTTATTACATACCCTGGTTTATATGTAGATGTTGAATTTAATGATTATGGTATTTTAGACTTATTTTTGGTAATTCCTTTACTTGTAGTAGGTATGTGTTTATGATATTTTGTGTTCGCTTCTGTTTGGGATCCCATTAGTTAAGAGATTCTAATGAATGAATATAAACGAACGCGAAAAGGACAATCGTCTTTACGAACGAATACTAATAAAAAAGTTTGTTAGAATAAGTGTCTGTGTCCATTAGTTATTCAGTTAATATTAACCGAACGAATACGAACAAGCCGCATTCGTGTTCATTCGGTTCATTTACAACTCAAGAACAATGATTTAACAAATCACTCTTTTAGCCCTCGGCTTTTCAGTAATGGGTTCACGCCATCTCGGCTCAGCTCGGTTTTTAAACGAGGAGCCCAAAACAACAGATAACATATAAAAGTCAACATAAACGCAACCACATGCACATAGTGATCTGTAGCATAGCTCTAGTGGTTCCAGGAGCTGTAAGTTATTTTAAAAATAGTTATATACGTCATAAATGAATTGACATTAGAGAAAAGCCAGATCATGTAGGCACAGATTAAAGGTAGAAAAATGGACCTGACAAGTTAGATAATGGCCTTAACAGCTTGGGGTTAGACATCAGTACAACGCCACATGGACATCTAAGAAACACTATGTTATATTAAAAATCAGTAATAATTAATCACAATAATAAGATGCATAAATCAGAAAAAAATAAAGGATTCAAATACCTTAAACATTAGATCCTCTATTTACAAGTATAACCATGAAAATGCTCGCCGAATGCTGGTGTTGGAGCTGCTGAGTCATCTATGGCATTGCAGTCATGCAGTCAAACTACAAGAATTGTCAAAACTTTCAGTACAATCTTCACCACTAACATCTGGCTTGAACTTTGGTTGCGATTCTCTGGACTCTAATTTCCTGCACTTTATTGTTCTAAAGCATTTATGATTTTGAAATCATCACCACGCCAGGCCCACTTCTAAGCCTCAATGAAAACCTTTTGCATCAACTAAAGACAAACAATTATATAAACTTGAATTAGCTCTAGAGATTGATATTTATAGTAGAATTCTGATAGTAAAATTGACAGGTCAGGTTAAATAATAGGTCATAACAGATAGTTTTTGTGCCCATCAAAACAGCCAGTTTTGACACGGACCAAACCGATACCTTTTCAAAACGGCCAGTTTTGTCATGAACCAAACCGATACCTTTATTAAATGGTCTTTTTTTACCCTAGCCAAACCGGGAAAAACCGAATGATTGAACCGAATCAAGTACTTCCAAGAAACATACTAACACATATACTTACAAACCAAGTAAAGCCTATTTCTTCTTCCATCTCCAAAGATGTAGCAATTGTTCCCGAACCCATTTTATCTACTTGTTACATAAACACAAAACAATATTTAGTATATTGCTAAACTCTAAAAGATTTAAACTTTCTTGACATACCAGAAGTTGCTCCAAGAAACAAAAGTATGCAATCATGATCACGATCATAAGAACTAGTACTTCCTGCCATACTCTGATCTAAAAAAAACTTTTAAAAAAAATAATAATAACATTTTGTGTCTAAGAATAAAATAAAAAGTTTGTAAAAATATTTTTTTACAATAAAATATATTTTTGGATTAAAAAAATATAATAGTAGTTACCTAAGAGCCAACCGGGATCATTAACAAATTGACACTCAATTCTGGCTTGGTCATCCGGTACCTTTTCAGGCTGTTTCTTCTTTTCTGTCACGCCTTCTGTAAGTTAACCAATTAATTACAAAAAGTTAAACACTCATCCCAGGAGTGTAGTGTTGAACCAAAGTTTTTGAATTCTTCATTCTGTTATAATAATGATTATGCATATTTCTATACTTTTGGTAGAAACCATAGCAGATGCTCAAATTTATTGAAAACAGATTAAAAAGTTGTTTCAACTGCTACAATTTGACAGCTTGATTTACAAAAGTCAAAATAACAAATAATCTTGCAATTTTACAGTTGCCTTTAAAATGTCAAACATGGACACACTTTCTTGTGATTTGACCGTCTGACTTTTAAAAGTAAAAAAATAAAAGCATATAGCATTTTAATGACCAAAGTACCCTTTTTAAACAAATTCGAAAGCACAAACCTTTTATAAATTCATCCATATCATAGCGCATGTGACCAATACTACCATATAAAGACTTGATATCTCATATTTATATATATTCTCTTTTGTATAGAGTTGGTAGTTTGACCAATTTGCCCCTGCTATCATATGTCTTCATATCAAATCTTTTGGCAGCTATCCGACCCCATTTGACTATAGTGTACACGACTTTTAAACCGTCCGTTGTCGGCCCATTTGACTCCTAAACACCTACAGCAAAGTTTTTTTTTTATATCATCAGTTTGACATAAAACAAACCCAAATAAAAAATTAAGGCCCTTACATTCTCTGCAATATATGTTTCACAAATGAAGCAGAGAAAAAGAGTTGCTGACGCATGATTCAGCGTTCATACATATGTAATTAGACAATCAATTAACTTCTGCAGTTCCATACAACAGAAGCTAGATTTGATACGTAAAGGATTTTAGAACATTATTAAAAAGTTTTTTGTTCTCTTAAATTTTAAATAGGCTTTTAAACAATACACATTCAATTACATGACCTTACTAATAAACTTCAGAAATTAAATAAAAATTTTCAGTGCATATGCAGAGATGCACGTGGGTTGACAACCCCCAAAATATAGGATTTTTTTACCCACTAATCTTTGATTGCTTGAGCCCTTGTTTATAATACTTAACATAATCATAAATTGTATTAACAGAAATGTTGTTTACTAAGCCAAATTGAGCATGTGAGTACAACACTTTTCAAAAGTATTAATATCAGACTTTAAAGCTTTTTTACTCGTTTTACTGAAAAGAAAATACTATCATTTTAAAATATAATTCTTTCAAGTGTTTCAGGCTAACCCGACATGACCTGTTTCAGACCTTAAAATATTACTCGTTTAGACCCATAGCCCGATACAAAACCCGTGCCCATTCTGGCACTTTCACCAGCTGCAGACAGAAGTAATAACAACAATATTCTATATAAAATGTTTACTTTCTGCTGGTTAAAAATGAATCTTTGCTGTTCATAGTCCATCTAGAAACCCGGAAGGGCTGCACTTTAGGCATCTCACGTTGCTGTGGAAAGCACACAAAATAGACTGAAAACAGATTACATTAAGACATAAAAGCATTTAGGGGGTGTTTGGGATTCCTTATTTTACCTCCTTATAACTTTTCCCATAAGTTAATAAGGTACAATGTTGTAACTTATTAACTTATCCCCTCACAATAACTCACATTACCAAACACCTTTAAACTTTTCCAAAAATTAGTAAGTTATAAGTAACCTAAAATAAGCAATCCCAAACACCCCCCTAAAGTAAATTGAAACCAAACAACATTAACACATAAAAAGCATTGGAAGCTTACATTTTACGATACAAATATTCTTTCCCATACCTGCAATCGAAGTACTAAAATAAAAATCTCAGTCAGCATCATAGTTACCAAATACGCTCCATGAAACGCGAATTGCGTATTGGTACGGAGTGTGCTGAAACGCAATACGGTAGCGTACCGAACGCTAATTAATCGCTTACCAATTCCAATGGTACGTCGATCCAATATGGTAATTTAATCAATCAATACGCTAATAAAATCGTGTTTCCGGTGATGTGAAATTCGTCAATTGGATCGTTTTTTAGCGTCCCGGTCAATTAGGGTACCCTGATTTTTAGCGTCCGTCAAAATTGGACACGCTTCTGTTCAACTTCTACGTATTTGGAGGGAAATGGGTACTTACTTATCGATTCCACCAACGTATTTTAGTAAATTTTGTTTTAAATTGGGTACACCGAACCGGATACTATGGTACACCGTACCAGTTCGTACCCGTTCGTACCGAAATGAACCTACCCCCCTGCGTACCGAATACGTCACGTTGAGCGAATTACGTACCCGTATTTTGTTCCCGTACCGGAGCGTACCGTGATTTAGGTAACTATGGTCAGCATAGTTATCTAAATTGAACAAATCAACATGACAAAAGCATCAATAAATTGCCCTAGAATTTTGCCTATTAGCATAGTAACATATGCTTAAAATCAATCCATGAAATAAATTGCGAACCTGAAAAATCTGAAGTATGTTAAGATATTTAGGTCAGACGAGTGCAGACATTGTTCTCAATTTGACCATGAATATCGATTGTAGGATTATGGGTTGCGACAGACCGAGAACGGCAGGGAGCAGGGAGGCAAAGCGGTGGCTGATGAGACCGGTGAGAGAAGAGTGATGAGAGGATTTAGGGTTTCAGGAGCGTCTAATGCGATTTGAAATTCTAACACCCTCATATTTTAAAAGAGCCGGATTTATGAAAAAAGGGGTGATGAAATTATGTTTTAGCATTTGTACATAGTGCATATAGAGTTGTAAAACTCTTAATTTTAAGAGTTTTGAACAAATGACTATTCTGCCCTTCCTATATGTATTATAAGTTATAACATAGTATAGATGTTTTCGATTTATGATCGAACACCCTAATCACGACGGATAGAAGACAGTTTTGTTGAATTTACTTGTTTTGGGATTGTTTTATTGGGTTATGTTAGTTTATTATCCGGTTATTTATGTTGAGTGTAGAAGAATATGTTATTTTCGTTTTAGTATTGTAGTTTTTAAGTTTTTCTTTTTGTTTTCTAGGATACTTAAAACCTGATTAACCCGAAAAAACCGTGGGAGATTTAGGTTGGGTTTCGGGTCTAGATTTAAAACTTTGTAACCTGAAGAAAACGACCTAAAAACCCGAAAAACAAACAAGAAGAACACCCCTAATTGTATATATTTTTGTGTATGGTTTTGTTTGACAGGAAGTCGCATGCTATATGGGTCTGGAGCTTGGAAAGATTGACATAAAACGGTTTGCTGATGGAGAGATATATGTCCAGTTGCGAGAGAGTGTTAGAGGGTGTGATGTATATCTTGTACAGCCAACATGTCCTCCTGCAAACGAGAATCTTATGGAGCTTTTGATCATGATAGACGCCTGCCGCAGGGCATCTGCTAAAACTATTACTGCGGTTATCCCTTACTTTGGATATGCCAGGGCTGATCGGAAGGTAATGTGGCATTATCATTTTAGGGGTGTAAATGAGCCTAACTGAGCCCAAGCTTGACTAAGCTTTAGCTCAGCTCTTTTTTTTATAGCTCGAGCTCGGTTGTTTATTATTTAATAATTTATATATATTTTTAATTATTTTTTTATATTTAGAGAAAACCCTTAAATAAGCTTAAGCTTAAGCTCAGCTCAAGCTCGTGTGCAATTCCTTAAACGAGCCAAAGCTCTGCACAAAATTGGCTGTGTAGTGTGAAATTAATATATCTCTGCAAGCTCTGCACAAAATTGGAGCCAAAGCTCCGAAAAACTTTAAACATAAAAAGACACAAGGCTTGACGAGCCTAAACGATCTTCCCATACAAGGCTTGAGCTCAGGCTCGATAACTAAACAAGCTTTATTTGAGGCTCGGGCTTGATATGGCTTCAAAGCTCAGCTCGAGCTTGGCTTTGTAGTGTGAAATTAATACATAGAAGTCCAAAAAACATTAAACTTAAAAAGACACAAGGCTCGAGCCTAAACGGTCTTCCCATAGGCTTGAGATCGGGCTCGATAACTAAACGAGCTTTATTTGCAGCTCGGGCTCGATATGGCTTGGCTTGTTTCGAGCTTGTTATGACCCGTTCTCGGGTAGATCACAAGTGTCTCGTCTTGTATGCATTGCACCACTAGAGCACCAGATAATTAGATTGTTTGGTTATGTTTGTTGAACACGTAACTCATATCTTATGTTTATTCTCTTTTATTGATAGTTCAGACTCAAGGACGAGAATCTATTGCAGCTAAACTTGTTGCAAATCTGATAACAGAAGCAGGAGCAGATCGAGTTCTTTCTTGTGATCTTCATTCTGGTCAATCGATGGGCTATTTTGACATTCCGGTTGATCATGTTCATGGTCAGGTAATGAGTCACTATCTCTTTGATTGTGTTTATAAATATAGTCAATCCAGTTAAATCTGAATAGATGTGAGTTTGACATTTTTAAGTTGCTGTTAGTTTTAATCCTGAAACGGGTCTGTTAGCCCAATAAACGATGAATAATAATACATACATGATGATTAGGGAGTAGAGAGGAAAACTCAGAATTTGTGGAACACCAGGAAAATATTTTATTAGAATAAGAAACTTTTGTGAAGACTTGATACGCTCGATAGAATAACCCTGGCCATTCTTTATACTTAAAATCCAACAAACATACCAAATAAACGATGAACATACTAAATAAAATATACCTATATTTCATCTTTCACGATTCACCCCTTCATTTTTTGCCTTCTTTCATACTGGCCCAATTACGATTAAAACCTTTAGGGTCATCTAAAGTAACCGTACATTTTGTGCTATAAAGACAACATTACCCTTAAAATTTCTTAAATTTATACAAAGTATGTTGTACAATAAGCAACAAGTTAGGTACCTCTTAAAATTTAAGAGGTCCCTAACTCATGCTTTATATATAGTAGAGATAGAGATAATTTTCATTAATTTGTTTTTTCTGGTGTATCACTAGCCCGTGATACTTGATTACCTTGCTAGCAAGACGATTAAAACTGATGATTTAGTAGTGGTCTCCCCGGGATGTTGGTGGAGTCGCTAGAGCACGTGCTTTTTGCCAAAAAGTTGTCAGACGCCGCCGTTAGCCATTGTCATGGACACAACGTGGCTGAAGTAAGTTAAAAAAATACATCCCAATTTACAAAACTCCGTTTTATTATCGACTTAACGTGATGTGTTGTATGATATTTTTTGCAGGTAATGAATTTGATTGGTGATGTCAAGGGTAAAGTAGCGGTTATGGTGGACGACATGATTGATACCGCTGGTGAGATCTCGTTTCTCCTTGCTTTTGTACTAGTTTACATGGCAATCAGTATGTTGATTTTGTGTTTATAATTATAGGTACCATTTCCAAAGGAGCAGCCTTATTGCATCATGAAGGGGCAAGAGAAGTCTATGCTTGCAGCACACATGCTGTTTTTAGGTAGCTCACTCACATACGTTTTGCCTTTATAGCGTTAAATTTGATCAGCCAACTTTCTCAAGGTTAATATTGGTCAACCAGTGTTCTCGATCAAGTTTCTGAAGTTTATTTGTTTTTTCAGATAAATAAAAAAACTGGTGGTCTTTTTAATAAGGAAAGTAAACTTTGGGGACATTAACCGTAAATTGGCGGAAGTTAGGGACCCAATTTATCTTTAATTGAATAAGATGTATAAACTTTAGGGACTAAACCACTAAACAAGATGTTGGTTGGTACAGAAATCTTTATTTATGTTAGTTATGAAAAAATATGATCCGCTTGACTCGTATTTTGCTCGTTACGAGGTAGGGGTGTAAATGAGTTGAGCTGAACCTGAGCTCACAATTCATTTAAACCGTGTATTTTGAGGGAAAACATTACATAGTTTGTAATGAAGATTTAGGAATTATTAAAACGATATTTTGAGATAGGATATGATTGAAATTACGTATAACTTACTACATTTAAGGGGTGAAGTAAGAGAAGCGGGAAAAAAGAATTTTGGGCTCAAAGAATTGTGATGTGGCGTGTGGCATGACCAGTTACCAATTTATTAGGTATAGATATTATATTTAAATCATAAAGTGTTTTAATTCTCAATGTATTCCAGACTTCTAAACCATTTCAATTTATTACTTCTGATCTGCAAGACTAGTGTCTCAGACTGGAGTTATTTGTTTTCACATGTTAAAAAGTTGTGCAGAATATATAAATTGAGACACGGTGATGTTTATTGGGTGAAGTTATGTAATTTGAAGAAAACTATTGAAAGTTGATATTTTTTACTGCAGTCCACCGGCAATTGAACGGTTGTCAAGCGGTTTGTTCCAAGAGGTTATTATCACGAATACCATTCCGGTGTCGGAGAAGAACTATTTCCCACAGCTGACCGTTTTGTCGGTGGCAAACTTACTTGGCGAGAGCATCTGGCGTGTGCATGATGATTACCCTGTAAGTACTGTTGAACATATGACAGTAATAACATCAATTATAACAGTAGTAATAATAATAATAATATAATAATAATAATAATAAAAACAACAACAATAATAATAATCAGAGGTGTATATTTCTGATACGACAAGAACCTAACACGAAATTTTTGGGTCTGGGTTTTTAGTCAATATGGTTATGGTTAATCCCATGAAGACTTCCATAAAAGAAATTTTAAATGTGTTTTATGTCATATCTTAAAATGGTTGGGATATCTATACCAGCATTTAAATAAATCAAACCTTTATAACTTAAAACGTTACTTTATGCACATTTGTTATTTTAGAGTATTAATAGACAAGAAATAAAAAAGATTTCTGGTTAAACGGGCCGTGTTTATATCAACCCGCGAATTTAATCAGTGTCGTCTTCAGGTTCATGTGCGTGACATAATTTCAGGTTCCTAGTCAACCTGTTGACTAGGGGTGTGCATAAAACCAGAAAAACCGAACTGAAACAAAAGCCGACAATTTGGTTTTTTATTTTCGTAAAAAC